>NW_028167409.1:0-220000 GCF_963513975.1 Fringilla coelebs | reverse complement strand
CTGAATTGCAGGGAAAGTCCGGGAGGCATTTGCTGTGCTGGCACACTTTCTCCTTCCTAGACAGAGTGGAAAAGCTTTTCCCTGCCGTGTAGGCGACAGGAGACGCATTAGACGGGCATCCGGAGCTGTCCGAAGGTAAGCGCCTGTTGCCGGCCTCTTTCGGCACAAGCCCCCGCTCCGGAGCGCACCGCGGCCGGCAGGATGCTCTCTGCCGGCGAAGGTGCCGCTTCTCCGGCAAGGAAGCCTCAGCCGCTTCTCCTGCACACGGAGAGCGTGCTAGCTGCTGAAACGTGAAGAAAGAAGCTGCAGAACACTGGCACTGAGCGTGCAGCTTTCCAGCGGAGAGAAAAAGCTACTTGAACACTCTGCAAGCCTTTCCACTCCCAAAAACATGCACATGGAAGGAGCTGCTGCAAAAGCGATGCTGTGCTCGCTGCTGCTCCTCCTGAAGCTCTGGCTGCTAAATCTGAGGCTTTTCCTGCAATTTCAAGCTGCAAAGCACTTGCTGAATTGCAGGGAAAGTCCGGGAGGCATTTGCTGTGCTGGCACACTTTCTCCTTCCTAGACAGAGTGGAAAAGCTTTTCCCTGCCGTGTAGGCGACAAGAGACGCATTAGACGGGCATCCGGAGCTGTCCGAAGGTAAGCGCCTGTTGCCGGCCTCTTTCGGCACAAGCCCCCGCTCCGGAGCGCACCGCAGCCGGCAGGATGCTCTCTGCCGGCGAAGGTGCCGCTTCTCCGGCAAGGAAGCCTCAGCCGCTTCTCCTGCACACGGAGAGCGTGCTAGCTGCTGAAACGTGAAGAAAGAAGCTGCAGAAGACTGGCACTGAGCGTGCAGCTTTCCAGCGGAGAGAAAAAGCTACTTGAACACTCTGCAAGCCTTTCCACTCCCAAAAACATGCACATGGAAGGAGCTGCTGCAAAAGCGATGCTGTGCTCGCTGCTGCTCCTCCTGAAGCTCTGGCTGCTAAATCGGAGGCTTTCCTTCCAATTTCAAGCTGCAAAGCACTTGCTGAATTGCAGGGAAAGTCCGGGAGGCATTTGCTGTGCTGGCACACTTTCTCCTTCCTAGACAGAGTGGAAAAGCTTTTCCCTGCCGTGTAGGCGACAGGAGACGCATTAGACGGGCATCCGGAGCTGTCCGAAGGTAAGCGCCTGTTGCCGGCCTCTTTCGGCACAAGCCCCCGCTCCGGAGCGCACCGCGGCCGGCAGGATGCTCTCTGCCGGCGAAGGTGCCGCTTCTCCGGCAAGGAAGCCTCAGCCGCTTCTCCTGCACACGGAGAGCGTGCTAGCTGCTGAAACGTGAAGAAAGAAGCTGCAGAACACTGGCACTGAGCGTGCAGCTTTCCAGCGGAGAGAAAAAGCTACTTGAACACTCTGCAAGCCTTTCCACTCCCAAAAACATGCACATGGAAGGAGCTGCTGCAAAAGCGATGCTGTGCTCGCTACTGCTCCTCCTGAAGCTCTGGCTGCTAAATCTGAGGCTTTCCCTGCAATTTCAAGCTGCAAAGCACTTGCTGAATTGCAGGGAAAGTCCGGGAGGCATTTGCTGTGCTGGCACACTTTCTCCTTCCTAGACAGAGTGGAAAAGCTTTTCCCTGCCGTGTAGGCGACAAGAGACGCATTAGACGGGCATCCGGAGCTGTCCGAAGGTAAGCGCCTGTTGCCGGCCTCTTTCGGCACAAGCCCCCGCTCCGGAGCGCACCGCGGCCGGCAGGATGCTCTCTGCCGGCGAAGGTGCCGCTTCTCCGGCAAGGAAGCCTCAGCCGCTTCTCCTGCACACGGAGAGCGTGCTAGCTGCTGAAACGTGAAGAAAGAAGCTGCAGAACACTGGCACTGAGCGTGCAGCTTTCCAGCGGAGAGAAAAAGCTACTTGAACACTCTGCAAGCCTTTCCACTCCCAAAAACATGCACATGGAAGGAGCTGCTGCAAAAGCGATGCTGTGCTCGCTGCTGCTCCTCCTGAAGCTCTGGCTGCTAAATCTGAGGCTTTCCTTCCAATTTCAAGCTGCAAAGCACTTGCTGAATTGCAGGGAAAGTCCGGGAGGCATTTGCTGTGCTGGCACACTTTCTCCTTCCTAGACAGAGTGGAAAAGCTTTTCCCTGCCGTGTAGGCGACAGGAGACGCATTAGACGGGCATCCGGAGCTGTCCGAAGGTAAGCGCCTGTTGCCGGCCTCTTTCGGCACAAGCCCCCGCTCCGGAGCGCACCGCGGCCGGCAGGATGCTCTCTGCCGGCGAAGGCGCCGCTTCTCCGGCAAGGAAGCCTCAGCCGCTTCTCCTGCACACGGAGAGCGTGCTAGCTGCTGAAACGTGAAGAAAGAAGCTGCAGAAGACTGGCACTGAGCGTGCAGCTTTCCAGCGGAGAGAAAAAGCTACTTGAACACTCTGCAAGCCTTTCCACTCCCAAAAACATGCACATGGAAGGAGCTGCTGCAAAAGCGATGCTGTGCTCGCTGCTGCTCCTCCTGAAGCTCTGGCTGCTAAATCTGAGGCTTTCCTTCCAATTTCAAGCTGCAAAGCACTTGCTGAATTGCAGGGAAAGTCCGGGAGGCATTTGCTGTGCTGGCACACTTTCTCCTTCCTAGACAGAGTGGAAAAGCTTTTCCCTGCCGTGTAGGCGACAGGAGACGCATTAGACGGGCATCCGGAGCTGTCCGAAGGTAAGCGCCTGTTGCCGGCCTCTTTCGGCACAAGCCCCCGCTCCGGAGCGCACCGCGGCCGGCAGGATGCTCTCTGCCGGCGAAGGCGCCGCTTCTCCGGCAAGGAAGCCTCAGCCGCTTCTCCTGCACACGGAGAGCGTGCTAGCTGCTGAAACGTGAAGAAAGAAGCTGCAGAACACTGGCACTGAGCGTGCAGCTTTCCAGCGGAGAGAAAAAGCTACTTGAACACTCTGCAAGCCTTTCCACTCCCAAAAACATGCACATGGAAGGAGCTGCTGCAAAAGCGATGCTGTGCTCGCTGCTGCTCCTCCTGAAGCTCTGGCTGCTAAATCTGAGGCTTTCCTTCCAATTTCAAGCTGCAAAGCACTTGCTGAATTGCAGGGAAAGTCCGGGAGGCATTTGCTGTGCTGGCACACTTTCTCCTTCCTAGACAGAGTGGAAAAGCTTTTCCCTGCCGTGTAGGCGACAAGAGACGCATTAGACGGGCATCCGGAGCTGTCCGAAGGTAAGCGCCTGTTGCCGGCCTCTTTCGGCACAAGCCCCCGCTCCGGAGCGCACCGCGGCCGGCAGGATGCTCTCTGCCGGCGAAGGCGCCGCTTCTCCGGCAAGGAAGCCTCAGCCGCTTCTCCTGCACACGGAGAGCGTGCTAGCTGCTGAAACGTGAAGAAAGAAGCTGCAGAACACTGGCACTGAGCGTGCAGCTTTCCAGCGGAGAGAAAAAGCTACTTGAACACTCTGCAAGCCTTTCCACTCCCAAAAACATGCACATGGAAGGAGCTGCTGCAAAAGCGATGCTGTGCTCGCTGCTGCTCCTCCTGAAGCTCTGGCTGCTAAATCTGAGGCTTTCCTTCCAATTTCAAGCTGCAAAGCACTTGCTGAATTGCAGGGAAAGTCCGGGAGGCATTTGCTGTGCTGGCACACTTTCTCCTTCCTAGACAGAGTGGAAAAGCTTTTCCCTGCCGTGTAGGCGACAGGAGACGCATTAGACGGGCATCCGGAGCTGTCCGAAGGTAAGCGCCTGTTGCCGGCCTCTTTCGGCACAAGCCCCCGCTCCGGAGCGCACCGCGGCCGGCCGGAGGCTCTCTGCCGGCGAAGGTGCCGCTTCTCCGGCAAGGAAGCCTCAGCCGCTTCTCCTGCACACGGAGAGCGTGCTAGCTGCTGAAACGTGAAGAAAGAAGCTGCAGAACACTGGCACTGAGCGTGCAGCTTTCCAGCGGAGAGAAAAAGCTACTTGAACACTCTGCAAGCCTTTCCACTCCCAAAAACATGCACATGGAAGGAGCTGCTGCAAAAGCGATGCTGTGCTCGCTGCTGCTCCTCCTGAAGCTCTGGCTGCTAAATCTGAGGCTTTCCTTCCAATTTCAAGCTGCAAAGCACTTGCTGAATTGCAGGGAAAGTCCGGGAGGCATTTGCTGTGCTGGCACACTTTCTCCTTCCTAGACAGAGTGGAAAAGCTTTTCCCTGCCGTGTAGGCGACAGGAGACGCATTAGACGGGCATCCGGAGCTGTCCGAAGGTAAGCGCCTGTTGCCGGCCTCTTTCGGCACAAGCCCCCGCTCCGGAGCGCACCGCGGCCGGCAGGATGCTCTCTGCCGGCGAAGGTGCCGCTTCTCCGGCAAGGAAGCCTCAGCCGCTTCTCCTGCACACGGAGAGCGTGCTAGCTGCTGAAACGTGAAGAAAGAAGCTGCAGAACACTGGCACTGAGCGTGCAGCTTTCCAGCGGAGAGAAAAAGCTACTTGAACACTCTGCAAGCCTTTCCACTCCCAAAAACATGCACATGGAAGGAGCTGCTGCAAAAGCGATGCTGTGCTCGCTGCTGCTCCTCCTGAAGCTCTGGCTGCTAAATCTGAGGCTTTCCTTCCAATTTCAAGCTGCAAAGCACTTGCTGAATTGCAGGGAAAGTCCGGGAGGCATTTGCTGTGCTGGCACACTTTCTCCTTCCTAGACAGAGTGGAAAAGCTTTTCCCTGCCGTGTAGGCGACAGGAGACGCATTAGACGGGCATCCGGAGCTGTCCGAAGGTAAGCGCCTGTTGCCGGCCTCTTTCGGCACAAGCCCCCGCTCCGGAGCGCACCGCGGCCGGCAGGATGCTCTCTGCCGGCGAAGGCGCCGCTTCTCCGGCAAGGAAGCCTCAGCCGCTTCTCCTGCACACGGAGAGCGTGCTAGCTGCTGAAACGTGAAGAAAGAAGCTGCAGAAGACTGGCACTGAGCGTGCAGCTTTCCAGCGGAGAGAAAAAGCTACTTGAACACTCTGCAAGCCTTTCCACTCCCAAAAACATGCACATGGAAGGAGCTGCTGCAAAAGCGATGCTGTGCTCGCTGCTGCTCCTCCTGAAGCTCTGGCTGCTAAATCTGAGGCTTTCCTTCCAATTTCAAGCTGCAAAGCACTTGCTGAATTGCAGGGAAAGTCCGGGAGGCATTTGCTGTGCTGGCACACTTTCTCCTTCCTAGACAGAGTGGAAAAGCTTTTCCCTGCCGTGTAGGCGACAAGAGACGCATTAGACGGGCATCCGGAGCTGTCCGAAGGTAAGCGCCTGTTGCCGGCCTCTTTCGGCACAAGCCCCCGCTCCGGAGCGCACCGCGGCCGGCAGGATGCTCTCTGCCGGCGAAGGTGCCGCTTCTCCGGCAAGGAAGCCTCAGCCGCTTCTCCTGCACACGGAGAGCGTGCTAGCTGCTGAAACGTGAAGAAAGAAGCTGCAGAACACTGGCACTGAGCGTGCAGCTTTCCAGCGGAGAGAAAAAGCTACTTGAACACTCTGCAAGCCTTTCCACTCCCAAAAACATGCACATGGAAGGAGCTGCTGCAAAAGCGATGCTGTGCTCGCTGCTGCTCCTCCTGAAGCTCTGGCTGCTAAATCTGAGGCTTTCCTTCCAATTTCAAGCTGCAAAGCACTTGCTGAATTGCAGGGAAAGTCCGGGAGGCATTTGCTGTGCTGGCACACTTTCTCCTTCCTAGACAGAGTGGAAAAGCTTTTCCCTGCCGTGTAGGCGACAGGAGACGCATTAGACGGGCATCCGGAGCTGTCCGAAGGTAAGCGCCTGTTGCCGGCCTCTTTCGGCACAAGCCCCCGCTCCGGAGCGCACCGCGGCCGGCAGGATGCTCTCTGCCGGCGAAGGCGCCGCTTCTCCGGCAAGGAAGCCTCAGCCGCTTCTCCTGCACACGGAGAGCGTGCTAGCTGCTGAAACGTGAAGAAAGAAGCTGCAGAAGACTGGCACTGAGCGTGCAGCTTTCCAGCGGAGAGAAAAAGCTACTTGAACACTCTGCAAGCCTTTCCACTCCCAAAAACATGCACATGGAAGGAGCTGCTGCAAAAGCGATGCTGTGCTCGCTGCTGCTCCTCCTGAAGCTCTGGCTGCTAAATCTGAGGCTTTCCTTCCAATTTCAAGCTGCAAAGCACTTGCTGAATTGCAGGGAAAGTCCGGGAGGCATTTGCTGTGCTGGCACACTTTCTCCTTCCTAGACAGAGTGGAAAAGCTTTTCCCTGCCGTGTAGGCGACAAGAGACGCATTAGACGGGCATCCGGAGCTGTCCGAAGGTAAGCGCCTGTTGCCGGCCTCTTTCGGCACAAGCCCCCGCTCCGGAGCGCACCGCGGCCGGCAGGATGCTCTCTGCCGGCGAAGGCGCCGCTTCTCCGGCAAGGAAGCCTCAGCCGCTTCTCCTGCACACGGAGAGCGTGCTAGCTGCTGAAACGTGAAGAAAGAAGCTGCAGAACACTGGCACTGAGCGTGCAGCTTTCCAGCGGAGAGAAAAAGCTACTTGAACACTCTGCAAGCCTTTCCACTCCCAAAAACATGCACATGGAAGGAGCTGCTGCAAAAGCGATGCTGTGCTCGCTGCTGCTCCTCCTGAAGCTCTGGCTGCTAAATCTGAGGCTTTCCTTCCAATTTCAAGCTGCAAAGCACTTGCTGAATTGCAGGGAAAGTCCGGGAGGCATTTGCTGTGCTGGCACACTTTCTCCTTCCTAGACAGAGTGGAAAAGCTTTTCCCTGCCGTGTAGGCGACAGGAGACGCATTAGACGGGCATCCGGAGCTGTCCGAAGGTAAGCGCCTGTTGCCGGCCTCTTTCGGCACAAGCCCCCGCTCCGGAGCGCACCGCGGCCGGCCGGAGGCTCTCTGCCGGCGAAGGTGCCGCTTCTCCGGCAAGGAAGCCTCAGCCGCTTCTCCTGCACACGGAGAGCGTGCTAGCTGCTGAAACGTGAAGAAAGAAGCTGCAGAACACTGGCACTGAGCGTGCAGCTTTCCAGCGGAGAGAAAAAGCTACTTGAACACTCTGCAAGCCTTTCCACTCCCAAAAACATGCACATGGAAGGAGCTGCTGCAAAAGCGATGCTGTGCTCGCTGCTGCTCCTCCTGAAGCTCTGGCTGCTAAATCTGAGGCTTTCCTTCCAATTTCAAGCTGCAAAGCACTTGCTGAATTGCAGGGAAAGTCCGGGAGGCATTTGCTGTGCTGGCACACTTTCTCCTTCCTAGACAGAGTGGAAAAGCTTTTCCCTGCCGTGTAGGCGACAGGAGACGCATTAGACGGGCATCCGGAGCTGTCCGAAGGTAAGCGCCTGTTGCCGGCCTCTTTCGGCACAAGCCCCCGCTCCGGAGCGCACCGCGGCCGGCAGGATGCTCTCTGCCGGCGAAGGTGCCGCTTCTCCGGCAAGGAAGCCTCAGCCGCTTCTCCTGCACACGGAGAGCGTGCTAGCTGCTGAAACGTGAAGAAAGAAGCTGCAGAAGACTGGCACTGAGCGTGCAGCTTTCCAGCGGAGAGAAAAAGCTACTTGAACACTCTGCAAGCCTTTCCACTCCCAAAAACATGCACATGGAAGGAGCTGCTGCAAAAGCGATGCTGTGCTCGCTGCTGCTCCTCCTGAAGCTCTGGCTGCTAAATCTGAGGCTTTCCTTCCAATTTCAAGCTGCAAAGCACTTGCTGAATTGCAGGGAAAGTCCGGGAGGCATTTGCTGTGCTGGCACACTTTCTCCTTCCTAGACAGAGTGGAAAAGCTTTTCCCTGCCGTGTAGGCGACAGGAGACGCATTAGACGGGCATCCGGAGCTGTCCGAAGGTAAGCGCCTGTTGCCGGCCTCTTTCGGCACAAGCCCCCGCTCCGGAGCGCACCGCGGCCGGCAGGATGCTCTCTGCCGGCGAAGGCGCCGCTTCTCCGGCAAGGAAGCCTCAGCCGCTTCTCCTGCACACGGAGAGCGTGCTAGCTGCTGAAACGTGAAGAAAGAAGCTGCAGAAGACTGGCACTGAGCGTGCAGCTTTCCAGCGGAGAGAAAAAGCTACTTGAACACTCTGCAAGCCTTTCCACTCCCAAAAACATGCACATGGAAGGAGCTGCTGCAAAAGCGATGCTGTGCTCGCTGCTGCTCCTCCTGAAGCTCTGGCTGCTAAATCTGAGGCTTTCCTTCCAATTTCAAGCTGCAAAGCACTTGCTGAATTGCAGGGAAAGTCCGGGAGGCATTTGCTGTGCTGGCACACTTTCTCCTTCCTAGACAGAGTGGAAAAGCTTTTCCCTGCCGTGTAGGCGACAAGAGACGCATTAGACGGGCATCCGGAGCTGTCCGAAGGTAAGCGCCTGTTGCCGGCCTCTTTCGGCACAAGCCCCCGCTCCGGAGCGCACCGCGGCCGGCAGGATGCTCTCTGCCGGCGAAGGTGCCGCTTCTCCGGCAAGGAAGCCTCAGCCGCTTCTCCTGCACACGGAGAGCGTGCTAGCTGCTGAAACGTGAAGAAAGAAGCTGCAGAACACTGGCACTGAGCGTGCAGCTTTCCAGCGGAGAGAAAAAGCTACTTGAACACTCTGCAAGCCTTTCCACTCCCAAAAACATGCACATGGAAGGAGCTGCTGCAAAAGCGATGCTGTGCTCGCTGCTGCTCCTCCTGAAGCTCTGGCTGCTAAATCTGAGGCTTTCCTTCCAATTTCAAGCTGCAAAGCACTTGCTGAATTGCAGGGAAAGTCCGGGAGGCATTTGCTGTGCTGGCACACTTTCTCCTTCCTAGACAGAGTGGAAAAGCTTTTCCCTGCCGTGTAGGCGACAGGAGACGCATTAGACGGGCATCCGGAGCTGTCCGAAGGTAAGCGCCTGTTGCCGGCCTCTTTCGGCACAAGCCCCCGCTCCGGAGCGCACCGCGGCCGGCCGGAGGCTCTCTGCCGGCGAAGGTGCCGCTTCTCCGGCAAGGAAGCCTCAGCCGCTTCTCCTGCACACGGAGAGCGTGCTAGCTGCTGAAACGTGAAGAAAGAAGCTGCAGAAGACTGGCACTGAGCGTGCAGCTTTCCAGCGGAGAGAAAAAGCTACTTGAACACTCTGCAAGCCTTTCCACTCCCAAAAACATGCACATGGAAGGAGCTGCTGCAAAAGCGATGCTGTGCTCGCTGCTGCTCCTCCTGAAGCTCTGGCTGCTAAATCTGAGGCTTTCCTTCCAATTTCAAGCTGCAAAGCACTTGCTGAATTGCAGGGAAAGTCCGGGAGGCATTTGCTGTGCTGGCACACTTTCTCCTTCCTAGACAGAGTGGAAAAGCTTTTCCCTGCCGTGTAGGCGACAGGAGACGCATTAGACGGGCATCCGGAGCTGTCCGAAGGTAAGCGCCTGTTGCCGGCCTCTTTCGGCACAAGCCCCCGCTCCGGAGCGCACCGCGGCCGGCAGGATGCTCTCTGCCGGCGAAGGTGCCGCTTCTCCGGCAAGGAAGCCTCAGCCGCTTCTCCTGCACACGGAGAGCGTGCTAGCTGCTGAAACGTGAAGAAAGAAGCTGCAGAAGACTGGCACTGAGCGTGCAGCTTTCCAGCGGAGAGAAAAAGCTACTTGAACACTCTGCAAGCCTTTCCACTCCCAAAAACATGCACATGGAAGGAGCTGCTGCAAAAGCGATGCTGTGCTCGCTGCTGCTCCTCCTGAAGCTCTGGCTGCTAAATCTGAGGCTTTCCTTCCAATTTCAAGCTGCAAAGCACTTGCTGAATTGCAGGGAAAGTCCGGGAGGCATTTGCTGTGCTGGCACACTTTCTCCTTCCTAGACAGAGTGGAAAAGCTTTTCCCTGCCGTGTAGGCGACAGGAGACGCATTAGACGGGCATCCGGAGCTGTCCGAAGGTAAGCGCCTGTTGCCGGCCTCTTTCGGCACAAGCCCCCGCTCCGGAGCGCACCGCGGCCGGCAGGATGCTCTCTGCCGGCGAAGGCGCCGCTTCTCCGGCAAGGAAGCCTGAGCCGCTTCTCCTGCACACGGAGAGCGTGCTAGCTGCTGAAACGTGAAGAAAGAAGCTGCAGAAGACTGGCACTGAGCGTGCAGCTTTCCAGCGGAGAGAAAAAGCTACTTGAACACTCTGCAAGCCTTTCCACTCCCAAAAACATGCACATGGAAGGAGCTGCTGCAAAAGCGATGCTGTGCTCGCTGCTGCTCCTCCTGAAGCTCTGGCTGCTAAATCTGAGGCTTTCCTTCCAATTTCAAGCTGCAAAGCACTTGCTGAATTGCAGGGAAAGTCCGGGAGGCATTTGCTGTGCTGGCACACTTTCTCCTTCCTAGACAGAGTGGAAAAGCTTTTCCCTGCCGTGTAGGCGACAAGAGACGCATTAGACGGGCATCCGGAGCTGTCCGAAGGTAAGCGCCTGTTGCCGGCCTCTTTCGGCACAAGCCCCCGCTCCGGAGCGCACCGCGGCCGGCAGGATGCTCTCTGCCGGCGAAGGTGCCGCTTCTCCGGCAAGGAAGCCTCAGCCGCTTCTCCTGCACACGGAGAGCGTGCTAGCTGCTGAAACGTGAAGAAAGAAGCTGCAGAACACTGGCACTGAGCGTGCAGCTTTCCAGCGGAGAGAAAAAGCTACTTGAACACTCTGCAAGCCTTTCCACTCCCAAAAACATGCACATGGAAGGAGCTGCTGCAAAAGCGATGCTGTGCTCGCTGCTGCTCCTCCTGAAGCTCTGGCTGCTAAATCTGAGGCTTTCCTTCCAATTTCAAGCTGCAAAGCACTTGCTGAATTGCAGGGAAAGTCCGGGAGGCATTTGCTGTGCTGGCACACTTTCTCCTTCCTAGACAGAGTGGAAAAGCTTTTCCCTGCCGTGTAGGCGACAGGAGACGCATTAGACGGGCATCCGGAGCTGTCCGAAGGTAAGCGCCTGTTGCCGGCCTCTTTCGGCACAAGCCCCCGCTCCGGAGCGCACCGCGGCCGGCAGGATGCTCTCTGCCGGCGAAGGTGCCGCTTCTCCGGCAAGGAAGCCTCAGCCGCTTCTCCTGCACACGGAGAGCGTGCTAGCTGCTGAAACGTGAAGAAAGAAGCTGCAGAACACTGGCACTGAGCGTGCAGCTTTCCAGCGGAGAGAAAAAGCTACTTGAACACTCTGCAAGCCTTTCCACTCCCAAAAACATGCACATGGAAGGAGCTGCTGCAAAAGCGATGCTGTGCTCGCTGCTGCTCCTCCTGAAGCTCTGGCTGCTAAATCGGAGGCTTTCCTTCCAATTTCAAGCTGCAAAGCACTTGCTGAATTGCAGGGAAAGTCCGGGAGGCATTTGCTGTGCTGGCACACTTTCTCCTTCCTAGACAGAGTGGAAAAGCTTTTCCCTGCCGTGTAGGCGACAGGAGACGCATTAGACGGGCATCCGGAGCTGTCCGAAGGTAAGCGCCTGTTGCCGGCCTCTTTCGGCACAAGCCCCCGCTCCGGAGCGCACCGCGGCCGGCAGGATGCTCTCTGCCGGCGAAGGCGCCGCTTCTCCGGCAAGGAAGCCTCAGCCGCTTCTCCTGCACACGGAGAGCGTGCTAGCTGCTGAAACGTGAAGAAAGAAGCTGCAGAAGACTGGCACTGAGCGTGCAGCTTTCCAGCGGAGAGAAAAAGCTACTTGAACACTCTGCAAGCCTTTCCACTCCCAAAAACATGCACATGGAAGGAGCTGCTGCAAAAGCGATGCTGTGCTCGCTGCTGCTCCTCCTGAAGCTCTGGCTGCTAAATCTGAGGCTTTCCTTCCAATTTCAAGCTGCAAAGCACTTGCTGAATTGCAGGGAAAGTCCGGGAGGCATTTGCTGTGCTGGCACACTTTCTCCTTCCTAGACAGAGTGGAAAAGCTTTTCCCTGCCGTGTAGGCGACAGGAGACGCATTAGACGGGCATCCGGAGCTGTCCGAAGGTAAGCGCCTGTTGCCGGCCTCTTTCGGCACAAGCCCCCGCTCCGGAGCGCACCGCGGCCGGCAGGATGCTCTCTGCCGGCGAAGGTGCCGCTTCTCCGGCAAGGAAGCCTCAGCCGCTTCTCCTGCACACGGAGAGCGTGCTAGCTGCTGAAACGTGAAGAAAGAAGCTGCAGAAGACTGGCACTGAGCGTGCAGCTTTCCAGCGGAGAGAAAAAGCTACTTGAACACTCTGCAAGCCTTTCCACTCCCAAAAACATGCACATGGAAGGAGCTGCTGCAAAAGCGATGCTGTGCTCGCTGCTGCTCCTCCTGAAGCTCTGGCTGCTAAATCGGAGGCTTTCCTTCTAATTTCAAGCTGCAAAGCACTTGCTGAATTGCAGGGAAAGTCCGGGAGGCATTTGCTGTGCTGGCACACTTTCTCCTTCCTAGACAGAGTGGAAAAGCTTTTCCCTGCCGTGTAGGCGACAGGAGACGCATTAGACGGGCATCCGGAGCTGTCCGAAGGTAAGCGCCTGTTGCCGGCCTCTTTCGGCACAAGCCCCCGCTCCGGAGCGCACCGCGGCCGGCCGGAGGCTCTCTGCCGGCGAAGGTGCCGCTTCTCCGGCAAGGAAGCCTCAGCCGCTTCTCCTGCACACGGAGAGCGTGCTAGCTGCTGAAACGTGAAGAAAGAAGCTGCAGAAGACTGGCACTGAGCGTGCAGCTTTCCAGCGGAGAGAAAAAGCTACTTGAACACTCTGCAAGCCTTTCCACTCCCAAAAACATGCACATGGAAGGAGCTGCTGCAAAAGCGATGCTGTGCTCGCTGCTGCTCCTCCTGAAGCTCTGGCTGCTAAATCTGAGGCTTTCCTTCCAATTTCAAGCTGCAAAGCACTTGCTGAATTGCAGGGAAAGTCCGGGAGGCATTTGCTGTGCTGGCACACTTTCTCCTTCCTAGACAGAGTGGAAAAGCTTTTCCCTGCCGTGTAGGCGACAGGAGACGCATTAGACGGGCATCCGGAGCTGTCCGAAGGTAAGCGCCTGTTGCCGGCCTCTTTCGGCACAAGCCCCCGCTCCGGAGCGCACCGCGGCCGGCAGGATGCTCTCTGCCGGCGAAGGTGCCGCTTCTCCGGCAAGGAAGCCTCAGCCGCTTCTCCTGCACACGGAGAGCGTGCTAGCTGCTGAAACGTGAAGAAAGAAGCTGCAGAAGACTGGCACTGAGCGTGCAGCTTTCCAGCGGAGAGAAAAAGCTACTTGAACACTCTGCAAGCCTTTCCACTCCCAAAAACATGCACATGGAAGGAGCTGCTGCAAAAGCGATGCTGTGCTCGCTGCTGCTCCTCCTGAAGCTCTGGCTGCTAAATCTGAGGCTTTCCTTCCAATTTCAAGCTGCAAAGCACTTGCTGAATTGCAGGGAAAGTCCGGGAGGCATTTGCTGTGCTGGCACACTTTCTCCTTCCTAGACAGAGTGGAAAAGCTTTTCCCTGCCGTGTAGGCGACAGGAGACGCATTAGACGGGCATCCGGAGCTGTCCGAAGGTAAGCGCCTGTTGCCGGCCTCTTTCGGCACAAGCCCCCGCTCCGGAGCGCACCGCGGCCGGCAGGATGCTCTCTGCCGGCGAAGGCGCCGCTTCTCCGGCAAGGAAGCCTCAGCCGCTTCTCCTGCACACGGAGAGCGTGCTAGCTGCTGAAACGTGAAGAAAGAAGCTGCAGAAGACTGGCACTGAGCGTGCAGCTTTCCAGCGGAGAGAAAAAGCTACTTGAACACTCTGCAAGCCTTTCCACTCCCAAAAACATGCACATGGAAGGAGCTGCTGCAAAAGCGATGCTGTGCTCGCTGCTGCTCCTCCTGAAGCTCTGGCTGCTAAATCTGAGGCTTTCCTTCCAATTTCAAGCTGCAAAGCACTTGCTGAATTGCAGGGAAAGTCCGGGAGGCATTTGCTGTGCTGGCACACTTTCTCCTTCCTAGACAGAGTGGAAAAGCTTTTCCCTGCCGTGTAGGCGACAGGAGACGCATTAGACGGGCATCCGGAGCTGTCCGAAGGTAAGCGCCTGTTGCCGGCCTCTTTCGGCACAAGCCCCCGCTCCGGAGCGCACCGCGGCCGGCAGGATGCTCTCTGCCGGCGAAGGTGCCGCTTCTCCGGCAAGGAAGCCTCAGCCGCTTCTCCTGCACACGGAGAGCGTGCTAGCTGCTGAAACGTGAAGAAAGAAGCTGCAGAAGACTGGCACTGAGCGTGCAGCTTTCCAGCGGAGAGAAAAAGCTACTTGAACACTCTGCAAGCCTTTCCACTCCCAAAAACATGCACATGGAAGGAGCTGCTGCAAAAGCGATGCTGTGCTCGCTGCTGCTCCTCCTGAAGCTCTGGCTGCTAAATCTGAGGCTTTCCTTCCAATTTCAAGCTGCAAAGCACTTGCTGAATTGCAGGGAAAGTCCGGGAGGCATTTGCTGTGCTGGCACACTTTCTCCTTCCTAGACAGAGTGGAAAAGCTTTTCCCTGCCGTGTAGGCGACAAGAGACGCATTAGACGGGCATCCGGAGCTGTCCGAAGGTAAGCGCCTGTTGCCGGCCTCTTTCGGCACAAGCCCCCGCTCCGGAGCGCACCGCGGCCGGCAGGATGCTCTCTGCCGGCGAAGGTGCCGCTTCTCCGGCAAGGAAGCCTCAGCCGCTTCTCCTGCACACGGAGAGCGTGCTAGCTGCTGAAACGTGAAGAAAGAAGCTGCAGAACACTGGCACTGAGCGTGCAGCTTTCCAGCGGAGAGAAAAAGCTACTTGAACACTCTGCAAGCCTTTCCACTCCCAAAAACATGCACATGGAAGGAGCTGCTGCAAAAGCGATGCTGTGCTCGCTGCTGCTCCTCCTGAAGCTCTGGCTGCTAAATCTGAGGCTTTCCTTCCAATTTCAAGCTGCAAAGCACTTGCTGAATTGCAGGGAAAGTCCGGGAGGCATTTGCTGTGCTGGCACACTTTCTCCTTCCTAGACAGAGTGGAAAAGCTTTTCCCTGCCGTGTAGGCGACAGGAGACGCATTAGACGGGCATCCGGAGCTGTCCGAAGGTAAGCGCCTGTTGCCGGCCTCTTTCGGCACAAGCCCCCGCTCCGGAGCGCACCGCGGCCGGCAGGATGCTCTCTGCCGGCGAAGGCGCCGCTTCTCCGGCAAGGAAGCCTCAGCCGCTTCTCCTGCACACGGAGAGCGTGCTAGCTGCTGAAACGTGAAGAAAGAAGCTGCAGAAGACTGGCACTGAGCGTGCAGCTTTCCAGCGGAGAGAAAAAGCTACTTGAACACTCTGCAAGCCTTTCCACTCCCAAAAACATGCACATGGAAGGAGCTGCTGCAAAAGCGATGCTGTGCTCGCTGCTGCTCCTCCTGAAGCTCTGGCTGCTAAATCTGAGGCTTTCCTTCCAATTTCAAGCTGCAAAGCACTTGCTGAATTGCAGGGAAAGTCCGGGAGGCATTTGCTGTGCTGGCACACTTTCTCCTTCCTAGACAGAGTGGAAAAGCTTTTCCCTGCCGTGTAGGCGACAGGAGACGCATTAGACGGGCATCCGGAGCTGTCCGAAGGTAAGCGCCTGTTGCCGGCCTCTTTCGGCACAAGCCCCCGCTCCGGAGCGCACCGCGGCCGGCAGGATGCTCTCTGCCGGCGAAGGTGCCGCTTCTCCGGCAAGGAAGCCTCAGCCGCTTCTCCTGCACACGGAGAGCGTGCTAGCTGCTGAAACGTGAAGAAAGAAGCTGCAGAACACTGGCACTGAGCGTGCAGCTTTCCAGCGGAGAGAAAAAGCTACTTGAACACTCTGCAAGCCTTTCCACTCCCAAAAACATGCACATGGAAGGAGCTGCTGCAAAAGCGATGCTGTGCTCGCTGCTGCTCCTCCTGAAGCTCTGGCTGCTAAATCTGAGGCTTTCCTTCCAATTTCAAGCTGCAAAGCACTTGCTGAATTGCAGGGAAAGTCCGGGAGGCATTTGCTGTGCTGGCACACTTTCTCCTTCCTAGACAGAGTGGAAAAGCTTTTCCCTGCCGTGTAGGCGACAGGAGACGCATTAGACGGGCATCCGGAGCTGTCCGAAGGTAAGCGCCTGTTGCCGGCCTCTTTCGGCACAAGCCCCCGCTCCGGAGCGCACCGCGGCCGGCCGGAGGCTCTCTGCCGGCGAAGGTGCCGCTTCTCCGGCAAGGAAGCCTCAGCCGCTTCTCCTGCACACGGAGAGCGTGCTAGCTGCTGAAACGTGAAGAAAGAAGCTGCAGAAGACTGGCACTGAGCGTGCAGCTTTCCAGCGGAGAGAAAAAGCTACTTGAACACTCTGCAAGCCTTTCCACTCCCAAAAACATGCACATGGAAGGAGCTGCTGCAAAAGCGATGCTGTGCTCGCTGCTGCTCCTCCTGAAGCTCTGGCTGCTAAATCTGAGGCTTTCCTTCCAATTTCAAGCTGCAAAGCACTTGCTGAATTGCAGGGAAAGTCCGGGAGGCATTTGATGTGCTGGCACACTTTCTCCTTCCTAGACAGAGTGGAAAAGCTTTTCCCTGCCGTGTAGGCGACAGGAGACGCATTAGACGGGCATCCGGAGCTGTCCGAAGGTAAGCGCCTGTTGCCGGCCTCTTTCGGCACAAGCCCCCGCTCCGGAGCGCACCGCGGCCGGCAGGATGCTCTCTGCCGGCGAAGGCGCCGCTTCTCCGGCAAGGAAGCCTCAGCCGCTTCTCCTGCACACGGAGAGCGTGCTAGCTGCTGAAACGTGAAGAAAGAAGCTGCAGAACACTGGCACTGAGCGTGCAGCTTTCCAGCGGAGAGAAAAAGCTACTTGAACACTCTGCAAGCCTTTCCACTCCCAAAAACATGCACATGGAAGGAGCTGCTGCAAAAGCGATGCTGTGCTCGCTGCTGCTCCTCCTGAAGCTCTGGCTGCTAAATCTGAGGCTTTCCTTCCAATTTCAAGCTGCAAAGCACTTGCTGAATTGCAGGGAAAGTCCGGGAGGCATTTGCTGTGCTGGCACACTTTCTCCTTCCTAGACAGAGTGGAAAAGCTTTTCCCTGCCGTGTAGGCGACAGGAGACGCATTAGACGGGCATCCGGAGCTGTCCGAAGGTAAGCGCCTGTTGCCGGCCTCTTTCGGCACAAGCCCCCGCTCCGGAGCGCACCGCGGCCGGCAGGATGCTCTCTGCCGGCGAAGGTGCCGCTTCTCCGGCAAGGAAGCCTCAGCCGCTTCTCCTGCACACGGAGAGCGTGCTAGCTGCTGAAACGTGAAGAAAGAAGCTGCAGAACACTGGCACTGAGCGTGCAGCTTTCCAGCGGAGAGAAAAAGCTACTTGAACACTCTGCAAGCCTTTCCATTCCCAAAAACATGCACATGGAAGGAGCTGCTGCAAAAGCGATGCTGTGCTCGCTGCTGCTCCTCCTGAAGCTCTGGCTGCTAAATCTGAGGCTTTCCTTCCAATTTCAAGCTGCAAAGCACTTGCTGAATTGCAGGGAAAGTCCGGGAGGCATTTGCTGTGCTGGCACACTTTCTCCTTCCTAGACAGAGTGGAAAAGCTTTTCCCTGCCGTGTAGGCGACAGGAGACGCATTAGACGGGCATCCGGAGCTGTCCGAAGGTAAGCGCCTGTTGCCGGCCTCTTTCGGCACAAGCCCCCGCTCCGGAGCGCACCGCGGCCGGCAGGATGCTCTCTGCCGGCGAAGGTGCCGCTTCTCCGGCAAGGAAGCCTCAGCCGCTTCTCCTGCACACGGAGAGCGTGCTAGCTGCTGAAACGTGAAGAAAGAAGCTGCAGAAGACTGGCACTGAGCGTGCAGCTTTCCAGCGGAGAGAAAAAGCTACTTGAACACTCTGCAAGCCTTTCCACTCCCAAAAACATGCACATGGAAGGAGCTGCTGCAAAAGCGATGCTGTGCTCGCTGCTGCTCCTCCTGAAGCTCTGGCTGCTAAATCGGAGGCTTTCCTTCCAATTTCAAGCTGCAAAGCACTTGCTGAATTGCAGGGAAAGTCCGGGAGGCATTTGCTGTGCTGGCACACTTTCTCCTTCCTAGACAGAGTGGAAAAGCTTTTCCCTGCCGTGTAGGCGACAGGAGACGCATTAGACGGGCATCCGGAGCTGTCCGAAGGTAAGCGCCTGTTGCCGGCCTCTTTCGGCACAAGCCCCCGCTCCGGAGCGCACCGCGGCCGGCCGGAGGCTCTCTGCCGGCGAAGGTGCCGCTTCTCCGGCAAGGAAGCCTCAGCCGCTTCTCCTGCACACGGAGAGCGTGCTAGCTGCTGAAACGTGAAGAAAGAAGCTGCAGAAGACTGGCACTGAGCGTGCAGCTTTCCAGCGGAGAGAAAAAGCTACTTGAACACTCTGCAAGCCTTTCCACTCCCAAAAACATGCACATGGAAGGAGCTGCTGCAAAAGCGATGCTGTGCTCGCTGCTGCTCCTCCTGAAGCTCTGGCTGCTAAATCTGAGGCTTTCCTTCCAATTTCAAGCTGCAAAGCACTTGCTGAATTGCAGGGAAAGTCCGGGAGGCATTTGCTGTGCTGGCACACTTTCTCCTTCCTAGACAGAGTGGAAAAGCTTTTCCCTGCCGTGTAGGCGACAGGAGACGCATTAGACGGGCATCCGGAGCTGTCCGAAGGTAAGCGCCTGTTGCCGGCCTCTTTCGGCACAAGCCCCCGCTCCGGAGCGCACCGCGGCCGGCAGGATGCTCTCTGCCGGCGAAGGTGCCGCTTCTCCGGCAAGGAAGCCTCAGCCGCTTCTCCTGCACACGGAGAGCGTGCTAGCTGCTGAAACGTGAAGAAAGAAGCTGCAGAAGACTGGCACTGAGCGTGCAGCTTTCCAGCGGAGAGAAAAAGCTACTTGAACACTCTGCAAGCCTTTCCACTCCCAAAAACATGCACATGGAAGGAGCTGCTGCAAAAGCGATGCTGTGCTCGCTGCTGCTCCTCCTGAAGCTCTGGCTGCTAAATCTGAGGCTTTCCTTCCAATTTCAAGCTGCAAAGCACTTGCTGAATTGCAGGGAAAGTCCGGGAGGCATTTGCTGTGCTGGCACACTTTCTCCTTCCTAGACAGAGTGGAAAAGCTTTTCCCTGCCGTGTAGGCGACAGGAGACGCATTAGACGGGCATCCGGAGCTGTCCGAAGGTAAGCGCCTGTTGCCGGCCTCTTTCGGCACAAGCCCCCGCTCCGGAGCGCACCGCGGCCGGCAGGATGCTCTCTGCCGGCGAAGGTGCCGCTTCTCCGGCAAGGAAGCCTCAGCCGCTTCTCCTGCACACGGAGAGCGTGCTAGCTGCTGAAACGTGAAGAAAGAAGCTGCAGAAGACTGGCACTGAGCGTGCAGCTTTCCAGCGGAGAGAAAAAGCTACTTGAACACTCTGCAAGCCTTTCCACTCCCAAAAACATGCACATGGAAGGAGCTGCTGCAAAAGCGATGCTGTGCTCGCTGCTGCTCCTCCTGAAGCTCTGGCTGCTAAATCTGAGGCTTTCCTTCCAATTTCAAGCTGCAAAGCACTTGCTGAATTGCAGGGAAAGTCCGGGAGGCATTTGCTGTGCTGGCACACTTTCTCCTTCCTAGACAGAGTGGAAAAGCTTTTCCCTGCCGTGTAGGCGACAGGAGACGCATTAGACGGGCATCCGGAGCTGTCCGAAGGTAAGCGCCTGTTGCCGGCCTCTTTCGGCACAAGCCCCCGCTCCGGAGCGCACCGCGGCCGGCAGGATGCTCTCTGCCGGCGAAGGTGCCGCTTCTCCGGCAAGGAAGCCTCAGCCGCTTCTCCTGCACACGGAGAGCGTGCTAGCTGCTGAAACGTGAAGAAAGAAGCTGCAGAACACTGGCACTGAGCGTGCAGCTTTCCAGCGGAGAGAAAAAGCTACTTGAACACTCTGCAAGCCTTTCCACTCCCAAAAACATGCACATGGAAGGAGCTGCTGCAAAAGCGATGCTGTGCTCGCTGCTGCTCCTCCTGAAGCTCTGGCTGCTAAATCTGAGGCTTTCCTTCCAATTTCAAGCTGCAAAGCACTTGCTGAATTGCAGGGAAAGTCCGGGAGGCATTTGCTGTGCTGGCACACTTTCTCCTTCCTAGACAGAGTGGAAAAGCTTTTCCCTGCCGTGTAGGCGACAGGAGACGCATTAGACGGGCATCTGGAGCTGTCCGAAGGTAAGCGCCTGTTGCCGGCCTCTTTCGGCACAAGCCCCCGCTCCGGAGCGCACCGCGGCCGGCAGGATGCTCTCTGCCGGCGAAGGTGCCGCTTCTCCGGCAAGGAAGCCTCAGCCGCTTCTCCTGCACACGGAGAGCGTGCTAGCTGCTGAAACGTGAAGAAAGAAGCTGCAGAAGACTGGCACTGAGCGTGCAGCTTTCCAGCGGAGAGAAAAAGCTACTTGAACACTCTGCAAGCCTTTCCACTCCCAAAAACATGCACATGGAAGGAGCTGCTGCAAAAGCGATGCTGTGCTCGCTGCTGCTCCTCCTGAAGCTCTGGCTGCTAAATCTGAGGCTTTCCTTCCAATTTCAAGCTGCAAAGCACTTGCTGAATTGCAGGGAAAGTCCGGGAGGCATTTGCTGTGCTGGCACACTTTCTCCTTCCTAGACAGAGTGGAAAAGCTTTTCCCTGCCGTGTAGGCGACAAGAGACGCATTAGACGGGCATCCGGAGCTGTCCGAAGGTAAGCGCCTGTTGCCGGCCTCTTTCGGCACAAGCCCCCGCTCCGGAGCGCACCGCGGCCGGCAGGATGCTCTCTGCCGGCGAAGGTGCCGCTTCTCCGGCAAGGAAGCCTCAGCCGCTTCTCCTGCACACGGAGAGCGTGCTAGCTGCTGAAACGTGAAGAAAGAAGCTGCAGAACACTGGCACTGAGCGTGCAGCTTTCCAGCGGAGAGAAAAAGCTACTTGAACACTCTGCAAGCCTTTCCACTCCCAAAAACATGCACATGGAAGGAGCTGCTGCAAAAGCGATGCTGTGCTCGCTGCTGCTCCTCCTGAAGCTCTGGCTGCTAAATCTGAGGCTTTCCTTCCAATTTCAAGCTGCAAAGCACTTGCTGAATTGCAGGGAAAGTCCGGGAGGCATTTGCTGTGCTGGCACACTTTCTCCTTCCTAGACAGAGTGGAAAAGCTTTTCCCTGCCGTGTAGGCGACAGGAGACGCATTAGACGGGCATCCGGAGCTGTCCGAAGGTAAGCGCCTGTTGCCGGCCTCTTTCGGCACAAGCCCCCGCTCCGGAGCGCACCGCGGCCGGCAGGATGCTCTCTGCCGGCGAAGGCGCCGCTTCTCCGGCAAGGAAGCCTCAGCCGCTTCTCCTGCACACGGAGAGCGTGCTAGCTGCTGAAACGTGAAGAAAGAAGCTGCAGAAGACTGGCACTGAGCGTGCAGCTTTCCAGCGGAGAGAAAAAGCTACTTGAACACTCTGCAAGCCTTTCCACTCCCAAAAACATGCACATGGAAGGAGCTGCTGCAAAAGCGATGCTGTGCTCGCTGCTGCTCCTCCTGAAGCTCTGGCTGCTAAATCGGAGGCTTTCCCTGCAATTTCAAGCTGCAAAGCACTTGCTGAATTGCAGGGAAAGTCCGGGAGGCATTTGCTGTGCTGGCACACTTTCTCCTTCCTAGACAGAGTGGAAAAGCTTTTCCCTGCCGTGTAGGCGACAGGAGACGCATTAGACGGGCATCCGGAGCTGTCCGAAGGTAAGCGCCTGTTGCCGGCCTCTTTCGGCACAAGCCCCCGCTCCGGAGCGCACCGCGGCCGGCAGGATGCTCTCTGCCGGCGAAGGTGCCGCTTCTCCGGCAAGGAAGCCTCAGCCGCTTCTCCTGCACACGGAGAGCGTGCTAGCTGCTGAAACGTGAAGAAAGAAGCTGCAGAAGACTGGCACTGAGCGTGCAGCTTTCCAGCGGAGAGAAAAAGCTACTTGAACACTCTGCAAGCCTTTCCACTCCCAAAAACATGCACATGGAAGGAGCTGCTGCAAAAGCGATGCTGTGCTCGCTGCTGCTCCTCCTGAAGCTCTGGCTGCTAAATCTGAGGCTTTCCCTGCAATTTCAAGCTGCAAAGCACTTGCTGAATTGCAGGGAAAGTCCGGGAGGCATTTGCTGTGCTGGCACACTTTCTCCTTCCTAGACAGAGTGGAAAAGCTTTTCCCTGCCGTGTAGGCGACAAGAGACGCATTAGACGGGCATCCGGAGCTGTCCGAAGGTAAGCGCCTGTTGCCGGCCTCTTTCGGCACAAGCCCCCGCTCCGGAGCGCACCGCGGCCGGCAGGATGCTCTCTGCCGGCGAAGGTGCCGCTTCTCCGGCAAGGAAGCCTCAGCCGCTTCTCCTGCACACGGAGAGCGTGCTAGCTGCTGAAACGTGAAGAAAGAAGCTGCAGAAGACTGGCACTGAGCGTGCAGCTTTCCAGCGGAGAGAAAAAGCTACTTGAACACTCTGCAAGCCTTTCCACTCCCAAAAACATGCACATGGAAGGAGCTGCTGCAAAAGCGATGCTGTGCTCGCTGCTGCTCCTCCTGAAGCTCTGGCTGCTAAATCTGAGGCTTTCCTTCCAATTTCAAGCTGCAAAGCACTTGCTGAATTGCAGGGAAAGTCCGGGAGGCATTTGCTGTGCTGGCACACTTTCTCCTTCCTAGACAGAGTGGAAAAGCTTTTCCCTGCCGTGTAGGCGACAGGAGACGCATTAGACGGGCATCCGGAGCTGTCCGAAGGTAAGCGCCTGTTGCCGGCCTCTTTCGGCACAAGCCCCCGCTCCGGAGCGCACCGCGGCCGGCAGGATGCTCTCTGCCGGCGAAGGTGCCGCTTCTCCGGCAAGGAAGCCTCAGCCGCTTCTCCTGCACACGGAGAGCGTGCTAGCTGCTGAAACGTGAAGAAAGAAGCTGCAGAAGACTGGCACTGAGCGTGCAGCTTTCCAGCGGAGAGAAAAAGCTACTTGAACACTCTGCAAGCCTTTCCACTCCCAAAAACATGCACATGGAAGGAGCTGCTGCAAAGGCGATGCTGTGCTCGCTGCTGCTCCTCCTGAAGCTCTGGCTGCTAAATCTGAGGCTTTCCTTCCAATTTCAAGCTGCAAAGCACTTGCTGAATTGCAGGGAAAGTCCGGGAGGCATTTGCTGTGCTGGCACACTTTCTCCTTCCTAGACAGAGTGGAAAAGCTTTTCCCTGCCGTGTAGGCGACAAGAGACGCATTAGACGGGCATCCGGAGCTGTCCGAAGGTAAGCGCCTGTTGCCGGCCTCTTTCGGCACAAGCCCCCGCTCCGGAGCGCACCGCGGCCGGCAGGATGCTCTCTGCCGGCGAAGGTGCCGCTTCTCCGGCAAGGAAGCCTCAGCCGCTTCTCCTGCACACGGAGAGCGTGCTAGCTGCTGAAACGTGAAGAAAGAAGCTGCAGAACACTGGCACTGAGCGTGCAGCTTTCCAGCGGAGAGAAAAAGCTACTTGAACACTCTGCAAGCCTTTCCACTCCCAAAAACATGCACATGGAAGGAGCTGCTGCAAAAGCGATGCTGTGCTCGCTGCTGCTCCTCCTGAAGCTCTGGCTGCTAAATCTGAGGCTTTCCTTCCAATTTCAAGCTGCAAAGCACTTGCTGAATTGCAGGGAAAGTCCGGGAGGCATTTGCTGTGCTGGCACACTTTCTCCTTCCTAGACAGAGTGGAAAAGCTTTTCCCTGCCGTGTAGGCGACAGGAGACGCATTAGACGGGCATCTGGAGCTGTCCGAAGGTAAGCGCCTGTTGCCGGCCTCTTTCGGCACAAGCCCCCGCTCCGGAGCGCACCGCGGCCGGCAGGATGCTCTCTGCCGGCGAAGGTGCCGCTTCTCCGGCAAGGAAGCCTCAGCCGCTTCTCCTGCACACGGAGAGCGTGCTAGCTGCTGAAACGTGAAGAAAGAAGCTGCAGAACACTGGCACTGAGCGTGCAGCTTTCCAGCGGAGAGAAAAAGCTACTTGAACACTCTGCAAGCCTTTCCACTCCCAAAAACATGCACATGGAAGGAGCTGCTGCAAAAGCGATGCTGTGCTCGCTGCTGCTCCTCCTGAAGCTCTGGCTGCTAAATCTGAGGCTTTCCTTCCAATTTCAAGCTGCAAAGCACTTGCTGAATTGCAGGGAAAGTCCGGGAGGCATTTGCTGTGCTGGCACACTTTCTCCTTCCTAGACAGAGTGGAAAAGCTTTTCCCTGCCGTGTAGGCGACAGGAGACGCATTAGACGGGCATCCGGAGCTGTCCGAAGGTAAGCGCCTGTTGCCGGCCTCTTTCGGCACAAGCCCCCGCTCCGGAGCGCACCGCGGCCGGCAGGATGCTCTCTGCCGGCGAAGGTGCCGCTTCTCCGGCAAGGAAGCCTCAGCCGCTTCTCCTGCACACGGAGAGCGTGCTAGCTGCTGAAACGTGAAGAAAGAAGCTGCA
The DNA here is from genome assembly GCF_963513975.1 of Fringilla coelebs. Taxonomy (NCBI): domain Eukaryota; kingdom Metazoa; phylum Chordata; class Aves; order Passeriformes; family Fringillidae; genus Fringilla; species Fringilla coelebs. The sequence goes on along the minus strand of NW_028167409.1, from coordinate 195,957 downwards.
GAAGACTGGCACTGAGCGTGCAGCTTTCCAGCGGAGAGAAAAAGCTACTTGAACACTCTGCAAGCCTTTCCACTCCCAAAAACATGCACATGGAAGGAGCTGCTGCAAAAGCGATGCTGTGCTCGCTGCTGCTCCTCCTGAAGCTCTGGCTGCTAAATCTGAGGCTTTCCTTCCAATTTCAAGCTGCAAAGCACTTGCTGAATTGCAGGGAAAGTCCGGGAGGCATTTGCTGTGCTGGCACACTTTCTCCTTCCTAGACAGAGTGGAAAAGCTTTTCCCTGCCGTGTAGGCGACAGGAGACGCATTAGACGGGCATCCGGAGCTGTCCGAAGGTAAGCGCCTGTTGCCGGCCTCTTTCGGCACAAGCCCCCGCTCCGGAGCGCACCGCGGCCGGCAGGATGCTCTCTGCCGGCGAAGGTGCCGCTTCTCCGGCAAGGAAGCCTCAGCCGCTTCTCCTGCACACGGAGAGCGTGCTAGCTGCTGAAACGTGAAGAAAGAAGCTGCAGAACACTGGCACTGAGCGTGCAGCTTTCCAGCGGAGAGAAAAAGCTACTTGAACACTCTGCAAGCCTTTCCACTCCCAAAAACATGCACATGGAAGGAGCTGCTGCAAAAGCGATGCTGTGCTCGCTGCTGCTCCTCCTGAAGCTCTGGCTGCTAAATCTGAGGCTTTCCTTCCAATTTCAAGCTGCAAAGCACTTGCTGAATTGCAGGGAAAGTCCGGGAGGCATTTGCTGTGCTGGCACACTTTCTCCTTCCTAGACAGAGTGGAAAAGCTTTTCCCTGCCGTGTAGGCGACAGGAGACGCATTAGACGGGCATCTGGAGCTGTCCGAAGGTAAGCGCCTGTTGCCGGCCTCTTTCGGCACAAGCCCCCGCTCCGGAGCGCACCGCGGCCGGCAGGATGCTCTCTGCCGGCGAAGGTGCCGCTTCTCCGGCAAGGAAGCCTCAGCCGCTTCTCCTGCACACGGAGAGCGTGCTAGCTGCTGAAACGTGAAGAAAGAAGCTGCAGAAGACTGGCACTGAGCGTGCAGCTTTCCAGCGGAGAGAAAAAGCTACTTGAACACTCTGCAAGCCTTTCCACTCCCAAAAACATGCACATGGAAGGAGCTGCTGCAAAAGCGATGCTGTGCTCGCTGCTGCTCCTCCTGAAGCTCTGGCTGCTAAATCTGAGGCTTTCCTTCCAATTTCAAGCTGCAAAGCACTTGCTGAATTGCAGGGAAAGTCCGGGAGGCATTTGCTGTGCTGGCACACTTTCTCCTTCCTAGACAGAGTGGAAAAGCTTTTCCCTGCCGTGTAGGCGACAAGAGACGCATTAGACGGGCATCCGGAGCTGTCCGAAGGTAAGCGCCTGTTGCCGGCCTCTTTCGGCACAAGCCCCCGCTCCGGAGCGCACCGCGGCCGGCAGGATGCTCTCTGCCGGCGAAGGTGCCGCTTCTCCGGCAAGGAAGCCTCAGCCGCTTCTCCTGCACACGGAGAGCGTGCTAGCTGCTGAAACGTGAAGAAAGAAGCTGCAGAACACTGGCACTGAGCGTGCAGCTTTCCAGCGGAGAGAAAAAGCTACTTGAACACTCTGCAAGCCTTTCCACTCCCAAAAACATGCACATGGAAGGAGCTGCTGCAAAAGCGATGCTGTGCTCGCTGCTGCTCCTCCTGAAGCTCTGGCTGCTAAATCTGAGGCTTTCCTTCCAATTTCAAGCTGCAAAGCACTTGCTGAATTGCAGGGAAAGTCCGGGAGGCATTTGCTGTGCTGGCACACTTTCTCCTTCCTAGACAGAGTGGAAAAGCTTTTCCCTGCCGTGTAGGCGACAGGAGACGCATTAGACGGGCATCCGGAGCTGTCCGAAGGTAAGCGCCTGTTGCCGGCCTCTTTCGGCACAAGCCCCCGCTCCGGAGCGCACCGCGGCCGGCAGGATGCTCTCTGCCGGCGAAGGCGCCGCTTCTCCGGCAAGGAAGCCTCAGCCGCTTCTCCTGCACACGGAGAGCGTGCTAGCTGCTGAAACGTGAAGAAAGAAGCTGCAGAAGACTGGCACTGAGCGTGCAGCTTTCCAGCGGAGAGAAAAAGCTACTTGAACACTCTGCAAGCCTTTCCACTCCCAAAAACATGCACATGGAAGGAGCTGCTGCAAAAGCGATGCTGTGCTCGCTGCTGCTCCTCCTGAAGCTCTGGCTGCTAAATCTGAGGCTTTCCTTCCAATTTCAAGCTGCAAAGCACTTGCTGAATTGCAGGGAAAGTCCGGGAGGCATTTGCTGTGCTGGCACACTTTCTCCTTCCTAGACAGAGTGGAAAAGCTTTTCCCTGCCGTGTAGGCGACAGGAGACGCATTAGACGGGCATCCGGAGCTGTCCGAAGGTAAGCGCCTGTTGCCGGCCTCTTTCGGCACAAGCCCCCGCTCCGGAGCGCACCGCGGCCGGCAGGATGCTCTCTGCCGGCGAAGGTGCCGCTTCTCCGGCAAGGAAGCCTCAGCCGCTTCTCCTGCACACGGAGAGCGTGCTAGCTGCTGAAACGTGAAGAAAGAAGCTGCAGAAGACTGGCACTGAGCGTGCAGCTTTCCAGCGGAGAGAAAAAGCTACTTGAACACTCTGCAAGCCTTTCCACTCCCAAAAACATGCACATGGAAGGAGCTGCTGCAAAAGCGATGCTGTGCTCGCTGCTGCTCCTCCTGAAGCTCTGGCTGCTAAATCTGAGGCTTTCCCTGCAATTTCAAGCTGCAAAGCACTTGCTGAATTGCAGGGAAAGTCCGGGAGGCATTTGCTGTGCTGGCACACTTTCTCCTTCCTAGACAGAGTGGAAAAGCTTTTCCCTGCCGTGTAGGCGACAAGAGACGCATTAGACGGGCATCCGGAGCTGTCCGAAGGTAAGCGCCTGTTGCCGGCCTCTTTCGGCACAAGCCCCCGCTCCGGAGCGCACCGCGGCCGGCAGGATGCTCTCTGCCGGCGAAGGTGCCGCTTCTCCGGCAAGGAAGCCTCAGCCGCTTCTCCTGCACACGGAGAGCGTGCTAGCTGCTGAAACGTGAAGAAAGAAGCTGCAGAACACTGGCACTGAGCGTGCAGCTTTCCAGCGGAGAGAAAAAGCTACTTGAACACTCTGAAAGCCTTTCCACTCCCAAAAACATGCACATGGAAGGAGCTGCTGCAAAAGCGATGCTGTGCTCGCTGCTGCTCCTCCTGAAGCTCTGGCTGCTAAATCGGAGGCTTTCCTTCCAATTTCAAGCTGCAAAGCACTTGCTGAATTGCAGGGAAAGTCCGGGAGGCATTTGCTGTGCTGGCACACTTTCTCCTTCCTAGACAGAGTGGAAAAGCTTTTCCCTGCCGTGTAGGCGACAGGAGACGCATTAGACGGGCATCCGGAGCTGTCCGAAGGTAAGCGCCTGTTGCCGGCCTCTTTCGGCACAAGCCCCCGCTCCGGAGCGCACCGCGGCCGGCAGGATGCTCTCTGCCGGCGAAGGTGCCGCTTCTCCGGCAAGGAAGCCTCAGCCGCTTCTCCTGCACACGGAGAGCGTGCTAGCTGCTGAAACGTGAAGAAAGAAGCTGCAGAAGACTGGCACTGAGCGTGCAGCTTTCCAGCGGAGAGAAAAAGCTACTTGAACACTCTGCAAGCCTTTCCACTCCCAAAAACATGCACATGGAAGGAGCTGCTGCAAAGGCGATGCTGTGCTCGCTGCTGCTCCTCCTGAAGCTCTGGCTGCTAAATCTGAGGCTTTCCTTCCAATTTCAAGCTGCAAAGCACTTGCTGAATTGCAGGGAAAGTCCGGGAGGCATTTGCTGTGCTGGCACACTTTCTCCTTCCTAGACAGAGTGGAAAAGCTTTTCCCTGCCGTGTAGGCGACAAGAGACGCATTAGACGGGCATCCGGAGCTGTCCGAAGGTAAGCGCCTGTTGCCGGCCTCTTTCGGCACAAGCCCCCGCTCCGGAGCGCACCGCGGCCGGCAGGATGCTCTCTGCCGGCGAAGGTGCCGCTTCTCCGGCAAGGAAGCCTCAGCCGCTTCTCCTGCACACGGAGAGCGTGCTAGCTGCTGAAACGTGAAGAAAGAAGCTGCAGAACACTGGCACTGAGCGTGCAGCTTTCCAGCGGAGAGAAAAAGCTACTTGAACACTCTGCAAGCCTTTCCACTCCCAAAAACATGCACATGGAAGGAGCTGCTGCAAAAGCGATGCTGTGCTCGCTGCTGCTCCTCCTGAAGCTCTGGCTGCTAAATCTGAGGCTTTCCTTCCAATTTCAAGCTGCAAAGCACTTGCTGAATTGCAGGGAAAGTCCGGGAGGCATTTGCTGTGCTGGCACACTTTCTCCTTCCTAGACAGAGTGGAAAAGCTTTTCCCTGCCGTGTAGGCGACAGGAGACGCATTAGACGGGCATCTGGAGCTGTCCGAAGGTAAGCGCCTGTTGCCGGCCTCTTTCGGCACAAGCCCCCGCTCCGGAGCGCACCGCGGCCGGCAGGATGCTCTCTGCCGGCGAAGGTGCCGCTTCTCCGGCAAGGAAGCCTCAGCCGCTTCTCCTGCACACGGAGAGCGTGCTAGCTGCTGAAACGTGAAGAAAGAAGCTGCAGAAGACTGGCACTGAGCGTGCAGCTTTCCAGCGGAGAGAAAAAGCTACTTGAACACTCTGCAAGCCTTTCCACTCCCAAAAACATGCACATGGAAGGAGCTGCTGCAAAAGCGATGCTGTGCTCGCTGCTGCTCCTCCTGAAGCTCTGGCTGCTAAATCTGAGGCTTTCCTTCCAATTTCAAGCTGCAAAGCACTTGCTGAATTGCAGGGAAAGTCCGGGAGGCATTTGCTGTGCTGGCACACTTTCTCCTTCCTAGACAGAGTGGAAAAGCTTTTCCCTGCCGTGTAGGCGACAGGAGACGCATTAGACGGGCATCCGGAGCTGTCCGAAGGTAAGCGCCTGTTGCCGGCCTCTTTCGGCACAAGCCCCCGCTCCGGAGCGCACCGCGGCCGGCAGGATGCTCTCTGCCGGCGAAGGTGCCGCTTCTCCGGCAAGGAAGCCTCAGCCGCTTCTCCTGCACACGGAGAGCGTGCTAGCTGCTGAAACGTGAAGAAAGAAGCTGCAGAACACTGGCACTGAGCGTGCAGCTTTCCAGCGGAGAGAAAAAGCTACTTGAACACTCTGCAAGCCTTTCCACTCCCAAAAACATGCACATGGAAGGAGCTGCTGCAAAAGCGATGCTGTGCTCGCTGCTGCTCCTCCTGAAGCTCTGGCTGCTAAATCTGAGGCTTTCCTTCCAATTTCAAGCTGCAAAGCACTTGCTGAATTGCAGGGAAAGTCCGGGAGGCATTTGCTGTGCTGGCACACTTTCTCCTTCCTAGACAGAGTGGAAAAGCTTTTCCCTGCCGTGTAGGCGACAGGAGACGCATTAGACGGGCATCCGGAGCTGTCCGAAGGTAAGCGCCTGTTGCCGGCCTCTTTCGGCACAAGCCCCCGCTCCGGAGCGCACCGCGGCCGGCAGGATGCTCTCTGCCGGCGAAGGTGCCGCTTCTCCGGCAAGGAAGCCTCAGCCGCTTCTCCTGCACACGGAGAGCGTGCTAGCTGCTGAAACGTGAAGAAAGAAGCTGCAGAACACTGGCACTGAGCGTGCAGCTTTCCAGCGGAGAGAAAAAGCTACTTGAACACTCTGCAAGCCTTTCCACTCCCAAAAACATGCACATGGAAGGAGCTGCTGCAAAAGCGATGCTGTGCTCGCTGCTGCTCCTCCTGAAGCTCTGGCTGCTAAATCTGAGGCTTTCCTTCCAATTTCAAGCTGCAAAGCACTTGCTGAATTGCAGGGAAAGTCCGGGAGGCATTTGCTGTGCTGGCACACTTTCTCCTTCCTAGACAGAGTGGAAAAGCTTTTCCCTGCCGTGTAGGCGACAGGAGACGCATTAGACGGGCATCTGGAGCTGTCCGAAGGTAAGCGCCTGTTGCCGGCCTCTTTCGGCACAAGCCCCCGCTCCGGAGCGCACCGCGGCCGGCAGGATGCTCTCTGCCGGCGAAGGTGCCGCTTCTCCGGCAAGGAAGCCTCAGCCGCTTCTCCTGCACACGGAGAGCGTGCTAGCTGCTGAAACGTGAAGAAAGAAGCTGCAGAAGACTGGCACTGAGCGTGCAGCTTTCCAGCGGAGAGAAAAAGCTACTTGAACACTCTGCAAGCCTTTCCACTCCCAAAAACATGCACATGGAAGGAGCTGCTGCAAAAGCGATGCTGTGCTCGCTGCTGCTCCTCCTGAAGCTCTGGCTGCTAAATCTGAGGCTTTCCTTCCAATTTCAAGCTGCAAAGCACTTGCTGAATTGCAGGGAAAGTCCGGGAGGCATTTGCTGTGCTGGCACACTTTCTCCTTCCTAGACAGAGTGGAAAAGCTTTTCCCTGCCGTGTAGGCGACAAGAGACGCATTAGACGGGCATCCGGAGCTGTCCGAAGGTAAGCGCCTGTTGCCGGCCTCTTTCGGCACAAGCCCCCGCTCCGGAGCGCACCGCGGCCGGCAGGATGCTCTCTGCCGGCGAAGGTGCCGCTTCTCCGGCAAGGAAGCCTCAGCCGCTTCTCCTGCACACGGAGAGCGTGCTAGCTGCTGAAACGTGAAGAAAGAAGCTGCAGAAGACTGGCACTGAGCGTGCAGCTTTCCAGCGGAGAGAAAAAGCTACTTGAACACTCTGCAAGCCTTTCCACTCCCAAAAACATGCACATGGAAGGAGCTGCTGCAAAAGCGATGCTGTGCTCGCTGCTGCTCCTCCTGAAGCTCTGGCTGCTAAATCTGAGGCTTTCCCTGCAATTTCAAGCTGCAAAGCACTTGCTGAATTGCAGGGAAAGTCCGGGAGGCATTTGCTGTGCTGGCACACTTTCTCCTTCCTAGACAGAGTGGAAAAGCTTTTCCCTGCCGTGTAGGCGACAAGAGACGCATTAGACGGGCATCCGGAGCTGTCCGAAGGTAAGCGCCTGTTGCCGGCCTCTTTCGGCACAAGCCCCCGCTCCGGAGCGCACCGCGGCCGGCAGGATGCTCTCTGCCGGCGAAGGTGCCGCTTCTCCGGCAAGGAAGCCTCAGCCGCTTCTCCTGCACACGGAGAGCGTGCTAGCTGCTGAAACGTGAAGAAAGAAGCTGCAGAACACTGGCACTGAGCGTGCAGCTTTCCAGCGGAGAGAAAAAGCTACTTGAACACTCTGAAAGCCTTTCCACTCCCAAAAACATGCACATGGAAGGAGCTGCTGCAAAAGCGATGCTGTGCTCGCTGCTGCTCCTCCTGAAGCTCTGGCTGCTAAATCGGAGGCTTTCCTTCCAATTTCAAGCTGCAAAGCACTTGCTGAATTGCAGGGAAAGTCCGGGAGGCATTTGCTGTGCTGGCACACTTTCTCCTTCCTAGACAGAGTGGAAAAGCTTTTCCCTGCCGTGTAGGCGACAGGAGACGCATTAGACGGGCATCCGGAGCTGTCCGAAGGTAAGCGCCTGTTGCCGGCCTCTTTCGGCACAAGCCCCCGCTCCGGAGCGCACCGCGGCCGGCAGGATGCTCTCTGCCGGCGAAGGTGCCGCTTCTCCGGCAAGGAAGCCTCAGCCGCTTCTCCTGCACACGGAGAGCGTGCTAGCTGCTGAAACGTGAAGAAAGAAGCTGCAGAAGACTGGCACTGAGCGTGCAGCTTTCCAGCGGAGAGAAAAAGCTACTTGAACACTCTGCAAGCCTTTCCACTCCCAAAAACATGCACATGGAAGGAGCTGCTGCAAAGGCGATGCTGTGCTCGCTGCTGCTCCTCCTGAAGCTCTGGCTGCTAAATCTGAGGCTTTCCTTCCAATTTCAAGCTGCAAAGCACTTGCTGAATTGCAGGGAAAGTCCGGGAGGCATTTGCTGTGCTGGCACACTTTCTCCTTCCTAGACAGAGTGGAAAAGCTTTTCCCTGCCGTGTAGGCGACAAGAGACGCATTAGACGGGCATCCGGAGCTGTCCGAAGGTAAGCGCCTGTTGCCGGCCTCTTTCGGCACAAGCCCCCGCTCCGGAGCGCACCGCGGCCGGCAGGATGCTCTCTGCCGGCGAAGGTGCCGCTTCTCCGGCAAGGAAGCCTCAGCCGCTTCTCCTGCACACGGAGAGCGTGCTAGCTGCTGAAACGTGAAGAAAGAAGCTGCAGAACACTGGCACTGAGCGTGCAGCTTTCCAGCGGAGAGAAAAAGCTACTTGAACACTCTGCAAGCCTTTCCACTCCCAAAAACATGCACATGGAAGGAGCTGCTGCAAAAGCGATGCTGTGCTCGCTGCTGCTCCTCCTGAAGCTCTGGCTGCTAAATCTGAGGCTTTCCTTCCAATTTCAAGCTGCAAAGCACTTGCTGAATTGCAGGGAAAGTCCGGGAGGCATTTGCTGTGCTGGCACACTTTCTCCTTCCTAGACAGAGTGGAAAAGCTTTTCCCTGCCGTGTAGGCGACAGGAGACGCATTAGACGGGCATCTGGAGCTGTCCGAAGGTAAGCGCCTGTTGCCGGCCTCTTTCGGCACAAGCCCCCGCTCCGGAGCGCACCGCGGCCGGCAGGATGCTCTCTGCCGGCGAAGGTGCCGCTTCTCCGGCAAGGAAGCCTCAGCCGCTTCTCCTGCACACGGAGAGCGTGCTAGCTGCTGAAACGTGAAGAAAGAAGCTGCAGAAGACTGGCACTGAGCGTGCAGCTTTCCAGCGGAGAGAAAAAGCTACTTGAACACTCTGCAAGCCTTTCCACTCCCAAAAACATGCACATGGAAGGAGCTGCTGCAAAAGCGATGCTGTGCTCGCTGCTGCTCCTCCTGAAGCTCTGGCTGCTAAATCTGAGGCTTTCCTTCCAATTTCAAGCTGCAAAGCACTTGCTGAATTGCAGGGAAAGTCCGGGAGGCATTTGCTGTGCTGGCACACTTTCTCCTTCCTAGACAGAGTGGAAAAGCTTTTCCCTGCCGTGTAGGCGACAGGAGACGCATTAGACGGGCATCCGGAGCTGTCCGAAGGTAAGCGCCTGTTGCCGGCCTCTTTCGGCACAAGCCCCCGCTCCGGAGCGCACCGCGGCCGGCAGGATGCTCTCTGCCGGCGAAGGTGCCGCTTCTCCGGCAAGGAAGCCTCAGCCGCTTCTCCTGCACACGGAGAGCGTGCTAGCTGCTGAAACGTGAAGAAAGAAGCTGCAGAACACTGGCACTGAGCGTGCAGCTTTCCAGCGGAGAGAAAAAGCTACTTGAACACTCTGCAAGCCTTTCCACTCCCAAAAACATGCACATGGAAGGAGCTGCTGCAAAAGCGATGCTGTGCTCGCTGCTGCTCCTCCTGAAGCTCTGGCTGCTAAATCTGAGGCTTTCCTTCCAATTTCAAGCTGCAAAGCACTTGCTGAATTGCAGGGAAAGTCCGGGAGGCATTTGCTGTGCTGGCACACTTTCTCCTTCCTAGACAGAGTGGAAAAGCTTTTCCCTGCCGTGTAGGCGACAGGAGACGCATTAGACGGGCATCCGGAGCTGTCCGAAGGTAAGCGCCTGTTGCCGGCCTCTTTCGGCACAAGCCCCCGCTCCGGAGCGCACCGCGGCCGGCAGGATGCTCTCTGCCGGCGAAGGTGCCGCTTCTCCGGCAAGGAAGCCTCAGCCGCTTCTCCTGCACACGGAGAGCGTGCTAGCTGCTGAAACGTGAAGAAAGAAGCTGCAGAACACTGGCACTGAGCGTGCAGCTTTCCAGCGGAGAGAAAAAGCTACTTGAACACTCTGCAAGCCTTTCCACTCCCAAAAACATGCACATGGAAGGAGCTGCTGCAAAAGCGATGCTGTGCTCGCTGCTGCTCCTCCTGAAGCTCTGGCTGCTAAATCTGAGGCTTTCCTTCCAATTTCAAGCTGCAAAGCACTTGCTGAATTGCAGGGAAAGTCCGGGAGGCATTTGCTGTGCTGGCACACTTTCTCCTTCCTAGACAGAGTGGAAAAGCTTTTCCCTGCCGTGTAGGCGACAGGAGACGCATTAGACGGGCATCCGGAGCTGTCCGAAGGTAAGCGCCTGTTGCCGGCCTCTTTCGGCACAAGCCCCCGCTCCGGAGCGCACCGCGGCCGGCAGGATGCTCTCTGCCGGCGAAGGTGCCGCTTCTCCGGCAAGGAAGCCTCAGCCGCTTCTCCTGCACACGGAGAGCGTGCTAGCTGCTGAAACGTGAAGAAAGAAGCTGCAGAAGACTGGCACTGAGCGTGCAGCTTTCCAGCGGAGAGAAAAAGCTACTTGAACACTCTGCAAGCCTTTCCACTCCCAAAAACATGCACATGGAAGGAGCTGCTGCAAAAGCGATGCTGTGCTCGCTGCTGCTCCTCCTGAAGCTCTGGCTGCTAAATCTGAGGCTTTCCTTCCAATTTCAAGCTGCAAAGCACTTGCTGAATTGCAGGGAAAGTCCGGGAGGCATTTGCTGTGCTGGCACACTTTCTCCTTCCTAGACAGAGTGGAAAAGCTTTTCCCTGCCGTGTAGGCGACAAGAGACGCATTAGACGGGCATCCGGAGCTGTCCGAAGGTAAGCGCCTGTTGCCGGCCTCTTTCGGCACAAGCCCCCGCTCCGGAGCGCACCGCGGCCGGCAGGATGCTCTCTGCCGGCGAAGGTGCCGCTTCTCCGGCAAGGAAGCCTCAGCCGCTTCTCCTGCACACGGAGAGCGTGCTAGCTGCTGAAACGTGAAGAAAGAAGCTGCAGAACACTGGCACTGAGCGTGCAGCTTTCCAGCGGAGAGAAAAAGCTACTTGAACACTCTGCAAGCCTTTCCACTCCCAAAAACATGCACATGGAAGGAGCTGCTGCAAAAGCGATGCTGTGCTCGCTGCTGCTCCTCCTGAAGCTCTGGCTGCTAAATCTGAGGCTTTCCTTCCAATTTCAAGCTGCAAAGCACTTGCTGAATTGCAGGGAAAGTCCGGGAGGCATTTGCTGTGCTGGCACACTTTCTCCTTCCTAGACAGAGTGGAAAAGCTTTTCCCTGCCGTGTAGGCGACAGGAGACGCATTAGACGGGCATCCGGAGCTGTCCGAAGGTAAGCGCCTGTTGCCGGCCTCTTTCGGCACAAGCCCCCGCTCCGGAGCGCACCGCGGCCGGCAGGATGCTCTCTGCCGGCGAAGGCGCCGCTTCTCCGGCAAGGAAGCCTCAGCCGCTTCTCCTGCACACGGAGAGCGTGCTAGCTGCTGAAACGTGAAGAAAGAAGCTGCAGAAGACTGGCACTGAGCGTGCAGCTTTCCAGCGGAGAGAAAAAGCTACTTGAACACTCTGCAAGCCTTTCCACTCCCAAAAACATGCACATGGAAGGAGCTGCTGCAAAAGCGATGCTGTGCTCGCTGCTGCTCCTCCTGAAGCTCTGGCTGCTAAATCTGAGGCTTTCCTTCCAATTTCAAGCTGCAAAGCACTTGCTGAATTGCAGGGAAAGTCCGGGAGGCATTTGCTGTGCTGGCACACTTTCTCCTTCCTAGACAGAGTGGAAAAGCTTTTCCCTGCCGTGTAGGCGACAGGAGACGCATTAGACGGGCATCCGGAGCTGTCCGAAGGTAAGCGCCTGTTGCCGGCCTCTTTCGGCACAAGCCCCCGCTCCGGAGCGCACCGCGGCCGGCAGGATGCTCTCTGCCGGCGAAGGTGCCGCTTCTCCGGCAAGGAAGCCTCAGCCGCTTCTCCTGCACACGGAGAGCGTGCTAGCTGCTGAAACGTGAAGAAAGAAGCTGCAGAAGACTGGCACTGAGCGTGCAGCTTTCCAGCGGAGAGAAAAAGCTACTTGAACACTCTGCAAGCCTTTCCACTCCCAAAAACATGCACATGGAAGGAGCTGCTGCAAAAGCGATGCTGTGCTCGCTGCTGCTCCTCCTGAAGCTCTGGCTGCTAAATCTGAGGCTTTCCCTGCAATTTCAAGCTGCAAAGCACTTGCTGAATTGCAGGGAAAGTCCGGGAGGCATTTGCTGTGCTGGCACACTTTCTCCTTCCTAGACAGAGTGGAAAAGCTTTTCCCTGCCGTGTAGGCGACAAGAGACGCATTAGACGGGCATCCGGAGCTGTCCGAAGGTAAGCGCCTGTTGCCGGCCTCTTTCGGCACAAGCCCCCGCTCCGGAGCGCACCGCGGCCGGCAGGATGCTCTCTGCCGGCGAAGGTGCCGCTTCTCCGGCAAGGAAGCCTCAGCCGCTTCTCCTGCACACGGAGAGCGTGCTAGCTGCTGAAACGTGAAGAAAGAAGCTGCAGAACACTGGCACTGAGCGTGCAGCTTTCCAGCGGAGAGAAAAAGCTACTTGAACACTCTGAAAGCCTTTCCACTCCCAAAAACATGCACATGGAAGGAGCTGCTGCAAAAGCGATGCTGTGCTCGCTGCTGCTCCTCCTGAAGCTCTGGCTGCTAAATCTGAGGCTTTCCTTCCAATTTCAAGCTGCAAAGCACTTGCTGAATTGCAGGGAAAGTCCGGGAGGCATTTGCTGTGCTGGCACACTTTCTCCTTCCTAGACAGAGTGGAAAAGCTTTTCCCTGCCGTGTAGGCGACAGGAGACGCATTAGACGGGCATCCGGAGCTGTCCGAAGGTAAGCGCCTGTTGCCGGCCTCTTTCGGCACAAGCCCCCGCTCCGGAGCGCACCGCGGCCGGCAGGATGCTCTCTGCCGGCGAAGGTGCCGCTTCTCCGGCAAGGAAGCCTCAGCCGCTTCTCCTGCACACGGAGAGCGTGCTAGCTGCTGAAACGTGAAGAAAGAAGCTGCAGAAGACTGGCACTGAGCGTGCAGCTTTCCAGCGGAGAGAAAAAGCTACTTGAACACTCTGCAAGCCTTTCCACTCCCAAAAACATGCACATGGAAGGAGCTGCTGCAAAGGCGATGCTGTGCTCGCTGCTGCTCCTCCTGAAGCTCTGGCTGCTAAATCTGAGGCTTTCCTTCCAATTTCAAGCTGCAAAGCACTTGCTGAATTGCAGGGAAAGTCCGGGAGGCATTTGCTGTGCTGGCACACTTTCTCCTTCCTAGACAGAGTGGAAAAGCTTTTCCCTGCCGTGTAGGCGACAAGAGACGCATTAGACGGGCATCCGGAGCTGTCCGAAGGTAAGCGCCTGTTGCCGGCCTCTTTCGGCACAAGCCCCCGCTCCGGAGCGCACCGCGGCCGGCAGGATGCTCTCTGCCGGCGAAGGTGCCGCTTCTCCGGCAAGGAAGCCTCAGCCGCTTCTCCTGCACACGGAGAGCGTGCTAGCTGCTGAAACGTGAAGAAAGAAGCTGCAGAACACTGGCACTGAGCGTGCAGCTTTCCAGCGGAGAGAAAAAGCTACTTGAACACTCTGCAAGCCTTTCCACTCCCAAAAACATGCACATGGAAGGAGCTGCTGCAAAAGCGATGCTGTGCTCGCTGCTGCTCCTCCTGAAGCTCTGGCTGCTAAATCTGAGGCTTTCCTTCCAATTTCAAGCTGCAAAGCACTTGCTGAATTGCAGGGAAAGTCCGGGAGGCATTTGCTGTGCTGGCACACTTTCTCCTTCCTAGACAGAGTGGAAAAGCTTTTCCCTGCCGTGTAGGCGACAGGAGACGCATTAGACGGGCATCCGGAGCTGTCCGAAGGTAAGCGCCTGTTGCCGGCCTCTTTCGGCACAAGCCCCCGCTCCGGAGCGCACCGCGGCCGGCAGGATGCTCTCTGCCGGCGAAGGCGCCGCTTCTCCGGCAAGGAAGCCTCAGCCGCTTCTCCTGCACACGGAGAGCGTGCTAGCTGCTGAAACGTGAAGAAAGAAGCTGCAGAAGACTGGCACTGAGCGTGCAGCTTTCCAGCGGAGAGAAAAAGCTACTTGAACACTCTGCAAGCCTTTCCACTCCCAAAAACATGCACATGGAAGGAGCTGCTGCAAAAGCGATGCTGTGCTCGCTGCTGCTCCTCCTGAAGCTCTGGCTGCTAAATCTGAGGCTTTCCTTCCAATTTCAAGCTGCAAAGCACTTGCTGAATTGCAGGGAAAGTCCGGGAGGCATTTGCTGTGCTGGCACACTTTCTCCTTCCTAGACAGAGTGGAAAAGCTTTTCCCTGCCGTGTAGGCGACAGGAGACGCATTAGACGGGCATCCGGAGCTGTCCGAAGGTAAGCGCCTGTTGCCGGCCTCTTTCGGCACAAGCCCCCGCTCCGGAGCGCACCGCGGCCGGCAGGATGCTCTCTGCCGGCGAAGGTGCCGCTTCTCCGGCAAGGAAGCCTCAGCCGCTTCTCCTGCACACGGAGAGCGTGCTAGCTGCTGAAACGTGAAGAAAGAAGCTGCAGAAGACTGGCACTGAGCGTGCAGCTTTCCAGCGGAGAGAAAAAGCTACTTGAACACTCTGCAAGCCTTTCCACTCCCAAAAACATGCACATGGAAGGAGCTGCTGCAAAAGCGATGCTGTGCTCGCTGCTGCTCCTCCTGAAGCTCTGGCTGCTAAATCTGAGGCTTTCCCTGCAATTTCAAGCTGCAAAGCACTTGCTGAATTGCAGGGAAAGTCCGGGAGGCATTTGCTGTGCTGGCACACTTTCTCCTTCCTAGACAGAGTGGAAAAGCTTTTCCCTGCCGTGTAGGCGACAAGAGACGCATTAGACGGGCATCCGGAGCTGTCCGAAGGTAAGCGCCTGTTGCCGGCCTCTTTCGGCACAAGCCCCCGCTCCGGAGCGCACCGCGGCCGGCAGGATGCTCTCTGCCGGCGAAGGTGCCGCTTCTCCGGCAAGGAAGCCTCAGCCGCTTCTCCTGCACACGGAGAGCGTGCTAGCTGCTGAAACGTGAAGAAAGAAGCTGCAGAACACTGGCACTGAGCGTGCAGCTTTCCAGCGGAGAGAAAAAGCTACTTGAACACTCTGAAAGCCTTTCCACTCCCAAAAACATGCACATGGAAGGAGCTGCTGCAAAAGCGATGCTGTGCTCGCTGCTGCTCCTCCTGAAGCTCTGGCTGCTAAATCTGAGGCTTTCCTTCCAATTTCAAGCTGCAAAGCACTTGCTGAATTGCAGGGAAAGTCCGGGAGGCATTTGCTGTGCTGGCACACTTTCTCCTTCCTAGACAGAGTGGAAAAGCTTTTCCCTGCCGTGTAGGCGACAGGAGACGCATTAGACGGGCATCCGGAGCTGTCCGAAGGTAAGCGCCTGTTGCCGGCCTCTTTCGGCACAAGCCCCCGCTCCGGAGCGCACCGCGGCCGGCAGGATGCTCTCTGCCGGCGAAGGTGCCGCTTCTCCGGCAAGGAAGCCTCAGCCGCTTCTCCTGCACACGGAGAGCGTGCTAGCTGCTGAAACGTGAAGAAAGAAGCTGCAGAAGACTGGCACTGAGCGTGCAGCTTTCCAGCGGAGAGAAAAAGCTACTTGAACACTCTGCAAGCCTTTCCACTCCCAAAAACATGCACATGGAAGGAGCTGCTGCAAAGGCGATGCTGTGCTCGCTGCTGCTCCTCCTGAAGCTCTGGCTGCTAAATCTGAGGCTTTCCTTCCAATTTCAAGCTGCAAAGCACTTGCTGAATTGCAGGGAAAGTCCGGGAGGCATTTGCTGTGCTGGCACACTTTCTCCTTCCTAGACAGAGTGGAAAAGCTTTTCCCTGCCGTGTAGGCGACAAGAGACGCATTAGACGGGCATCCGGAGCTGTCCGAAGGTAAGCGCCTGTTGCCGGCCTCTTTCGGCACAAGCCCCCGCTCCGGAGCGCACCGCGGCCGGCAGGATGCTCTCTGCCGGCGAAGGTGCCGCTTCTCCGGCAAGGAAGCCTCAGCCGCTTCTCCTGCACACGGAGAGCGTGCTAGCTGCTGAAACGTGAAGAAAGAAGCTGCAGAACACTGGCACTGAGCGTGCAGCTTTCCAGCGGAGAGAAAAAGCTACTTGAACACTCTGCAAGCCTTTCCACTCCCAAAAACATGCACATGGAAGGAGCTGCTGCAAAAGCGATGCTGTGCTCGCTGCTGCTCCTCCTGAAGCTCTGGCTGCTAAATCTGAGGCTTTCCTTCCAATTTCAAGCTGCAAAGCACTTGCTGAATTGCAGGGAAAGTCCGGGAGGCATTTGCTGTGCTGGCACACTTTCTCCTTCCTAGACAGAGTGGAAAAGCTTTTCCCTGCCGTGTAGGCGACAGGAGACGCATTAGACGGGCATCCGGAGCTGTCCGAAGGTAAGCGCCTGTTGCCGGCCTCTTTCGGCACAAGCCCCCGCTCCGGAGCGCACCGCGGCCGGCAGGATGCTCTCTGCCGGCGAAGGTGCCGCTTCTCCGGCAAGGAAGCCTCAGCCGCTTCTCCTGCACACGGAGAGCGTGCTAGCTGCTGAAACGTGAAGAAAGAAGCTGCAGAAGACTGGCACTGAGCGTGCAGCTTTCCAGCGGAGAGAAAAAGCTACTTGAACACTCTGCAAGCCTTTCCACTCCCAAAAACATGCACATGGAAGGAGCTGCTGCAAAGGCGATGCTGTGCTCGCTGCTGCTCCTCCTGAAGCTCTGGCTGCTAAATCTGAGGCTTTCCTTCCAATTTCAAGCTGCAAAGCACTTGCTGAATTGCAGGGAAAGTCCGGGAGGCATTTGCTGTGCTGGCACACTTTCTCCTTCCTAGACAGAGTGGAAAAGCTTTTCCCTGCCGTGTAGGCGACAGGAGACGCATTAGACGGGCATCCGGAGCTGTCCGAAGGTAAGCGCCTGTTGCCGGCCTCTTTCGGCACAAGCCCCCGCTCTGGAGCGCACCGCGGCCGGCAGGATGCTCTCTGCCGGCGAAGGTGCCGCTTCTCCGGCAAGGAAGCCTCAGCCGCTTCTCCTGCACACGGAGAGCGTGCTAGCTGCTGAAACGTGAAGAAAGAAGCTGCAGAAGACTGGCACTGAGCGTGCAGCTTTCCAGCGGAGAGAAAAAGCTACTTGAACACTCTGCAAGCCTTTCCACTCCCAAAAACATGCACATGGAAGGAGCTGCTGCAAAAGCGATGCTGTGCTCGCTGCTGCTCCTCCTGAAGCTCTGGCTGCTAAATCTGAGGCTTTCCTTCCAATTTCAAGCTGCAAAGCACTTGCTGAATTGCAGGGAAAGTCCGGGAGGCATTTGCTGTGCTGGCACACTTTCTCCTTCCTAGACAGAGTGGAAAAGCTTTTCCCTGCCGTGTAGGCGACAGGAGACGCATTAGACGGGCATCCGGAGCTGTCCGAAGGTAAGCGCCTGTTGCCGGCCTCTTTCGGCACAAGCCCCCGCTCCGGAGCGCACCGCGGCCGGCAGGATGCTCTCTGCCGGCGAAGGTGCCGCTTCTCCGGCAAGGAAGCCTCAGCCGCTTCTCCTGCACACGGAGAGCGTGCTAGCTGCTGAAACGTGAAGAAAGAAGCTGCAGAAGACTGGCACTGAGCGTGCAGCTTTCCAGCGGAGAGAAAAAGCTACTTGAACACTCTGCAAGCCTTTCCACTCCCAAAAACATGCACATGGAAGGAGCTGCTGCAAAAGCGATGCTGTGCTCGCTGCTGCTCCTCCTGAAGCTCTGGCTGCTAAATCTGAGGCTTTCCTTCCAATTTCAAGCTGCAAAGCACTTGCTGAATTGCAGGGAAAGTCCGGGAGGCATTTGCTGTGCTGGCACACTTTCTCCTTCCTAGACAGAGTGGAAAAGCTTTTCCCTGCCGTGTAGGCGACAGGAGACGCATTAGACGGGCATCCGGAGCTGTCCGAAGGTAAGCGCCTGTTGCCGGCCTCTTTCGGCACAAGCCCCCGCTCCGGAGCGCACCGCGGCCGGCAGGATGCTCTCTGCCGGCGAAGGTGCCGCTTCTCCGGCAAGGAAGCCTCAGCCGCTTCTCCTGCACACGGAGAGCGTGCTAGCTGCTGAAACGTGAAGAAAGAAGCTGCAGAAGACTGGCACTGAGCGTGCAGCTTTCCAGCGGAGAGAAAAAGCTACTTGAACACTCTGCAAGCCTTTCCACTCCCAAAAACATGCACATGGAAGGAGCTGCTGCAAAAGCGATGCTGTGCTCGCTGCTGCTCCTCCTGAAGCTCTGGCTGCTAAATCGGAGGCTTTCCTTCCAATTTCAAGCTGCAAAGCACTTGCTGAATTGCAGGGAAAGTCCGGGAGGCATTTGCTGTGCTGGCACACTTTCTCCTTCCTAGACAGAGTGGAAAAGCTTTTCCCTGCCGTGTAGGCGACAGGAGACGCATTAGACGGGCATCCGGAGCTGTCCGAAGGTAAGCGCCTGTTGCCGGCCTCTTTCGGCACAAGCCCCCGCTCCGGAGCGCACCGCGGCCGGCAGGATGCTCTCTGCCGGCGAAGGCGCCGCTTCTCCGGCAAGGAAGCCTCAGCCGCTTCTCCTGCACACGGAGAGCGTGCTAGCTGCTGAAACGTGAAGAAAGAAGCTGCAGAACACTGGCACTGAGCGTGCAGCTTTCCAGCGGAGAGAAAAAGCTACTTGAACACTCTGCAAGCCTTTCCACTCCCAAAAACATGCACATGGAAGGAGCTGCTGCAAAAGCGATGCTGTGCTCGCTGCTGCTCCTCCTGAAGCTCTGGCTGCTAAATCCGAGGCTTTCCTTCCAATTTCAAGCTGCAAAGCACTTGCTGAATTGCAGGGAAAGTCCGGGAGGCATTTGCTGTGCTGGCACACTTTCTCCTTCCTAGACAGAGTGGAAAAGCTTTTCCCTGCCGTGTAGGCGACAGGAGACGCATTAGACGGGCATCCGGAGCTGTCCGAAGGTAAGCGCCTGTTGCCGGCCTCTTTCGGCACAAGCCCCCGCTCCGGAGCGCACCGCGGCCGGCAGGATGCTCTCTGCCGGCGAAGGTGCCGCTTCTCCGGCAAGGAAGCCTCAGCCGCTTCTCCTGCACACGGAGAGCGTGCTAGCTGCTGAAACGTGAAGAAAGAAGCTGCAGAACACTGGCACTGAGCGTGCAGCTTTCCAGCGGAGAGAAAAAGCTACTTGAACACTCTGAAAGCCTTTCCACTCCCAAAAACATGCACATGGAAGGAGCTGCTGCAAAAGCGATGCTGTGCTCGCTGCTGCTCCTCCTGAAGCTCTGGCTGCTAAATCTGAGGCTTTCCTTCCAATTTCAAGCTGCAAAGCACTTGCTGAATTGCAGGGAAAGTCCGGGAGGCATTTGCTGTGCTGGCACACTTTCTCCTTCCTAGACAGAGTGGAAAAGCTTTTCCCTGCCGTGTAGGCGACAGGAGACGCATTAGACGGGCATCTGGAGCTGTCCGAAGGTAAGCGCCTGTTGCCGGCCTCTTTCGGCACAAGCCCCCGCTCCGGAGCGCACCGCGGCCGGCAGGATGCTCTCTGCCGGCGAAGGTGCCGCTTCTCCGGCAAGGAAGCCTCAGCCGCTTCTCCTGCACACGGAGAGCGTGCTAGCTGCTGAAACGTGAAGAAAGAAGCTGCAGAAGACTGGCACTGAGCGTGCAGCTTTCCAGCGGAGAGAAAAAGCTACTTGAACACTCTGCAAGCCTTTCCACTCCCAAAAACATGCACATGGAAGGAGCTGCTGCAAAAGCGATGCTGTGCTCGCTGCTGCTCCTCCTGAAGCTCTGGCTGCTAAATCTGAGGCTTTCCTTCCAATTTCAAGCTGCAAAGCACTTGCTGAATTGCAGGGAAAGTCCGGGAGGCATTTGCTGTGCTGGCACACTTTCTCCTTCCTAGACAGAGTGGAAAAGCTTTTCCCTGCCGTGTAGGCGACAGGAGACGCATTAGACGGGCATCCGGAGCTGTCCGAAGGTAAGCGCCTGTTGCCGGCCTCTTTCGGCACAAGCCCCCGCTCCGGAGCGCACCGCGGCCGGCAGGATGCTCTCTGCCGGCGAAGGTGCCGCTTCTCCGGCAAGGAAGCCTCAGCCGCTTCTCCTGCACACGGAGAGCGTGCTAGCTGCTGAAACGTGAAGAAAGAAGCTGCAGAACACTGGCACTGAGCGTGCAGCTTTCCAGCGGAGAGAAAAAGCTACTTGAACACTCTGCAAGCCTTTCCACTCCCAAAAACATGCACATGGAAGGAGCTGCTGCAAAAGCGATGCTGTGCTCGCTGCTGCTCCTCCTGAAGCTCTGGCTGCTAAATCTGAGGCTTTCCTTCCAATTTCAAGCTGCAAAGCACTTGCTGAATTGCAGGGAAAGTCCGGGAGGCATTTGCTGTGCTGGCACACTTTCTCCTTCCTAGACAGAGTGGAAAAGCTTTTCCCTGCCGTGTAGGCGACAGGAGACGCATTAGACGGGCATCCGGAGCTGTCCGAAGGTAAGCGCCTGTTGCCGGCCTCTTTCGGCACAAGCCCCCGCTCCGGAGCGCACCGCGGCCGGCAGGATGCTCTCTGCCGGCGAAGGTGCCGCTTCTCCGGCAAGGAAGCCTCAGCCGCTTCTCCTGCACACGGAGAGCGTGCTAGCTGCTGAAACGTGAAGAAAGAAGCTGCAGAACACTGGCACTGAGCGTGCAGCTTTCCAGCGGAGAGAAAAAGCTACTTGAACACTCTGCAAGCCTTTCCACTCCCAAAAACATGCACATGGAAGGAGCTGCTGCAAAAGCGATGCTGTGCTCGCTGCTGCTCCTCCTGAAGCTCTGGCTGCTAAATCTGAGGCTTTCCTTCCAATTTCAAGCTGCAAAGCACTTGCTGAATTGCAGGGAAAGTCCGGGAGGCATTTGCTGTGCTGGCACACTTTCTCCTTCCTAGACAGAGTGGAAAAGCTTTTCCCTGCCGTGTAGGCGACAGGAGACGCATTAGACGGGCATCTGGAGCTGTCCGAAGGTAAGCGCCTGTTGCCGGCCTCTTTCGGCACAAGCCCCCGCTCCGGAGCGCACCGCGGCCGGCAGGATGCTCTCTGCCGGCGAAGGTGCCGCTTCTCCGGCAAGGAAGCCTCAGCCGCTTCTCCTGCACACGGAGAGCGTGCTAGCTGCTGAAACGTGAAGAAAGAAGCTGCAGAAGACTGGCACTGAGCGTGCAGCTTTCCAGCGGAGAGAAAAAGCTACTTGAACACTCTGCAAGCCTTTCCACTCCCAAAAACATGCACATGGAAGGAGCTGCTGCAAAAGCGATGCTGTGCTCGCTGCTGCTCCTCCTGAAGCTCTGGCTGCTAAATCTGAGGCTTTCCTTCCAATTTCAAGCTGCAAAGCACTTGCTGAATTGCAGGGAAAGTCCGGGAGGCATTTGCTGTGCTGGCACACTTTCTCCTTCCTAGACAGAGTGGAAAAGCTTTTCCCTGCCGTGTAGGCGACAAGAGACGCATTAGACGGGCATCCGGAGCTGTCCGAAGGTAAGCGCCTGTTGCCGGCCTCTTTCGGCACAAGCCCCCGCTCCGGAGCGCACCGCGGCCGGCAGGATGCTCTCTGCCGGCGAAGGTGCCGCTTCTCCGGCAAGGAAGCCTCAGCCGCTTCTCCTGCACACGGAGAGCGTGCTAGCTGCTGAAACGTGAAGAAAGAAGCTGCAGAACACTGGCACTGAGCGTGCAGCTTTCCAGCGGAGAGAAAAAGCTACTTGAACACTCTGCAAGCCTTTCCACTCCCAAAAACATGCACATGGAAGGAGCTGCTGCAAAAGCGATGCTGTGCTCGCTGCTGCTCCTCCTGAAGCTCTGGCTGCTAAATCTGAGGCTTTCCTTCCAATTTCAAGCTGCAAAGCACTTGCTGAATTGCAGGGAAAGTCCGGGAGGCATTTGCTGTGCTGGCACACTTTCTCCTTCCTAGACAGAGTGGAAAAGCTTTTCCCTGCCGTGTAGGCGACAGGAGACGCATTAGACGGGCATCCGGAGCTGTCCGAAGGTAAGCGCCTGTTGCCGGCCTCTTTCGGCACAAGCCCCCGCTCCGGAGCGCACCGCGGCCGGCCGGAGGCTCTCTGCCGGCGAAGGTGCCGCTTCTCCGGCAAGGAAGCCTCAGCCGCTTCTCCTGCACACGGAGAGCGTGCTAGCTGCTGAAACGTGAAGAAAGAAGCTGCAGAAGACTGGCACTGAGCGTGCAGCTTTCCAGCGGAGAGAAAAAGCTACTTGAACACTCTGCAAGCCTTTCCACTCCCAAAAACATGCACATGGAAGGAGCTGCTGCAAAAGCGATGCTGTGCTCGCTGCTGCTCCTCCTGAAGCTCTGGCTGCTAAATCTGAGGCTTTCCTTCCAATTTCAAGCTGCAAAGCACTTGCTGAATTGCAGGGAAAGTCCGGGAGGCATTTGATGTGCTGGCACACTTTCTCCTTCCTAGACAGAGTGGAAAAGCTTTTCCCTGCCGTGTAGGCGACAGGAGACGCATTAGACGGGCATCCGGAGCTGTCCGAAGGTAAGCGCCTGTTGCCGGCCTCTTTCGGCACAAGCCCCCGCTCCGGAGCGCACCGCGGCCGGCAGGATGCTCTCTGCCGGCGAAGGCGCCGCTTCTCCGGCAAGGAAGCCTCAGCCGCTTCTCCTGCACACGGAGAGCGTGCTAGCTGCTGAAACGTGAAGAAAGAAGCTGCAGAACACTGGCACTGAGCGTGCAGCTTTCCAGCGGAGAGAAAAAGCTACTTGAACACTCTGCAAGCCTTTCCACTCCCAAAAACATGCACATGGAAGGAGCTGCTGCAAAAGCGATGCTGTGCTCGCTGCTGCTCCTCCTGAAGCTCTGGCTGCTAAATCTGAGGCTTTCCTTCCAATTTCAAGCTGCAAAGCACTTGCTGAATTGCAGGGAAAGTCCGGGAGGCATTTGCTGTGCTGGCACACTTTCTCCTTCCTAGACAGAGTGGAAAAGCTTTTCCCTGCCGTGTAGGCGACAGGAGACGCATTAGACGGGCATCCGGAGCTGTCCGAAGGTAAGCGCCTGTTGCCGGCCTCTTTCGGCACAAGCCCCCGCTCCGGAGCGCACCGCGGCCGGCAGGATGCTCTCTGCCGGCGAAGGTGCCGCTTCTCCGGCAAGGAAGCCTCAGCCGCTTCTCCTGCACACGGAGAGCGTGCTAGCTGCTGAAACGTGAAGAAAGAAGCTGCAGAACACTGGCACTGAGCGTGCAGCTTTCCAGCGGAGAGAAAAAGCTACTTGAACACTCTGCAAGCCTTTCAACTCCCAAAAACATGCACATGGAAGGAGCTGCTGCAAAAGCGATGCTGTGCTCGCTGCTGCTCCTCCTGAAGCTCTGGCTGCTAAATCGGAGGCTTTCCTTCCAATTTCAAGCTGCAAAGCACTTGCTGAATTGCAGGGAAAGTCCGGGAGGCATTTGCTGTGCTGGCACACTTTCTCCTTCCTAGACAGAGTGGAAAAGCTTTTCCCTGCCGTGTAGGCGACAGGAGACGCATTAGACGGGCATCCGGAGCTGTCCGAAGGTAAGCGCCTGTTGCCGGCCTCTTTCGGCACAAGCCCCCGCTCCGGAGCGCACCGCGGCCGGCAGGATGCTCTCTGCCGGCGAAGGTGCCGCTTCTCCGGCAAGGAAGCCTCAGCCGCTTCTCCTGCACACGGAGAGCGTGCTAGCTGCTGAAACGTGAAGAAAGAAGCTGCAGAAGACTGGCACTGAGCGTGCAGCTTTCCAGCGGAGAGAAAAAGCTACTTGAACACTCTGCAAGCCTTTCCACTCCCAAAAACATGCACATGGAAGGAGCTGCTGCAAAAGCGATGCTGTGCTCGCTGCTGCTCCTCCTGAAGCTCTGGCTGCTAAATCTGAGGCTTTCCTTCCAATTTCAAGCTGCAAAGCACTTGCTGAATTGCAGGGAAAGTCCGGGAGGCATTTGCTGTGCTGGCACACTTTCTCCTTCCTAGACAGAGTGGAAAAGCTTTTCCCTGCCGTGTAGGCGACAGGAGACGCATTAGACGGGCATCCGGAGCTGTCCGAAGGTAAGCGCCTGTTGCCGGCCTCTTTCGGCACAAGCCCCCGCTCCGGAGCGCACCGCGGCCGGCCGGAGGCTCTCTGCCGGCGAAGGTGCCGCTTCTCCGGCAAGGAAGCCTCAGCCGCTTCTCCTGCACACGGAGAGCGTGCTAGCTGCTGAAACGTGAAGAAAGAAGCTGCAGAAGACTGGCACTGAGCGTGCAGCTTTCCAGCGGAGAGAAAAAGCTACTTGAACACTCTGCAAGCCTTTCCACTCCCAAAAACATGCACATGGAAGGAGCTGCTGCAAAAGCGATGCTGTGCTCGCTGCTGCTCCTCCTGAAGCTCTGGCTGCTAAATCTGAGGCTTTCCTTCCAATTTCAAGCTGCAAAGCACTTGCTGAATTGCAGGGAAAGTCCGGGAGGCATTTGCTGTGCTGGCACACTTTCTCCTTCCTAGACAGAGTGGAAAAGCTTTTCCCTGCCGTGTAGGCGACAGGAGACGCATTAGACGGGCATCCGGAGCTGTCCGAAGGTAAGCGCCTGTTGCCGGCCTCTTTCGGCACAAGCCCCCGCTCCGGAGCGCACCGCGGCCGGCAGGATGCTCTCTGCCGGCGAAGGTGCCGCTTCTCCGGCAAGGAAGCCTCAGCCGCTTCTCCTGCACACGGAGAGCGTGCTAGCTGCTGAAACGTGAAGAAAGAAGCTGCAGAACACTGGCACTGAGCGTGCAGCTTTCCAGCGGAGAGAAAAAGCTACTTGAACACTCTGCAAGCCTTTCCATTCCCAAAAACATGCACATGGAAGGAGCTGCTGCAAAAGCGATGCTGTGCTCGCTGCTGCTCCTCCTGAAGCTCTGGCTGCTAAATCTGAGGCTTTCCTTCCAATTTCAAGCTGCAAAGCACTTGCTGAATTGCAGGGAAAGTCCGGGAGGCATTTGCTGTGCTGGCACACTTTCTCCTTCCTAGACAGAGTGGAAAAGCTTTTCCCTGCCGTGTAGGCGACAGGAGACGCATTAGACGGGCATCCGGAGCTGTCCGAAGGTAAGCGCCTGTTGCCGGCCTCTTTCGGCACAAGCCCCCGCTCCGGAGCGCACCGCGGCCGGCAGGATGCTCTCTGCCGGCGAAGGTGCCGCTTCTCCGGCAAGGAAGCCTCAGCCGCTTCTCCTGCACACGGAGAGCGTGCTAGCTGCTGAAACGTGAAGAAAGAAGCTGCAGAACACTGGCACTGAGCGTGCAGCTTTCCAGCGGAGAGAAAAAGCTACTTGAACACTCTGCAAGCCTTTCCATTCCCAAAAACATGCACATGGAAGGAGCTGCTGCAAAAGCGATGCTGTGCTCGCTGCTGCTCCTCCTGAAGCTCTGGCTGCTAAATCTGAGGCTTTCCTTCCAATTTCAAGCTGCAAAGCACTTGCTGAATTGCAGGGAAAGTCCGGGAGGCATTTGCTGTGCTGGCACACTTTCTCCTTCCTAGACAGAGTGGAAAAGCTTTTCCCTGCCGTGTAGGCGACAGGAGACGCATTAGACGGGCATCCGGAGCTGTCCGAAGGTAAGCGCCTGTTGCCGGCCTCTTTCGGCACAAGCCCCCGCTCCGGAGCGCACCGCGGCCGGCAGGATGCTCTCTGCCGGCGAAGGTGCCGCTTCTCCGGCAAGGAAGCCTCAGCCGCTTCTCCTGCACACGGAGAGCGTGCTAGCTGCTGAAACGTGAAGAAAGAAGCTGCAGAAGACTGGCACTGAGCGTGCAGCTTTCCAGCGGAGAGAAAAAGCTACTTGAACACTCTGCAAGCCTTTCCACTCCCAAAAACATGCACATGGAAGGAGCTGCTGCAAAAGCGATGCTGTGCTCGCTGCTGCTCCTCCTGAAGCTCTGGCTGCTAAATCTGAGGCTTTCCTTCCAATTTCAAGCTGCAAAGCACTTGCTGAATTGCAGGGAAAGTCCGGGAGGCATTTGCTGTGCTGGCACACTTTCTCCTTCCTAGACAGAGTGGAAAAGCTTTTCCCTGCCGTGTAGGCGACAAGAGACGCATTAGACGGGCATCCGGAGCTGTCCGAAGGTAAGCGCCTGTTCCCGGCCTCTTTCGGCACAAGCCCCCGCTCCGGAGCGCACCGCGGCCGGCAGGATGCTCTCTGCCGGCGAAGGTGCCGCTTCTCCGGCAAGGAAGCCTCAGCCGCTTCTCCTGCACACGGAGAGCGTGCTAGCTGCTGAAACGTGAAGAAAGAAGCTGCAGAAGACTGGCACTGAGCGTGCAGCTTTCCAGCGGAGAGAAAAAGCTACTTGAACACTCTGCAAGCCTTTCCACTCCCAAAAACATGCACATGGAAGGAGCTGCTGCAAAAGCGATGCTGTGCTCGCTGCTGCTCCTCCTGAAGCTCTGGCTGCTAAATCTGAGGCTTTCCTTCCAATTTCAAGCTGCAAAGCACTTGCTGAATTGCAGGGAAAGTCCGGGAGGCATTTGCTGTGCTGGCACACTTTCTCCTTCCTAGACAGAGTGGAAAAGCTTTTCCCTGCCGTGTAGGCGACAGGAGACGCATTAGACGGGCATCCGGAGCTGTCCGAAGGTAAGCGCCTGTTGCCGGCCTCTTTCGGCACAAGCCCCCGCTCCGGAGCGCACCGCGGCCGGCAGGATGCTCTCTGCCGGCGAAGGTGCCGCTTCTCCGGCAAGGAAGCCTCAGCCGCTTCTCCTGCACACGGAGAGCGTGCTAGCTGCTGAAACGTGAAGAAAGAAGCTGCAGAACACTGGCACTGAGCGTGCAGCTTTCCAGCGGAGAGAAAAAGCTACTTGAACACTCTGCAAGCCTTTCCATTCCCAAAAACATGCACATGGAAGGAGCTGCTGCAAAAGCGATGCTGTGCTCGCTGCTGCTCCTCCTGAAGCTCTGGCTGCTAAATCTGAGGCTTTCCTTCCAATTTCAAGCTGCAAAGCACTTGCTGAATTGCAGGGAAAGTCCGGGAGGCATTTGCTGTGCTGGCACACTTTCTCCTTCCTAGACAGAGTGGAAAAGCTTTTCCCTGCCGTGTAGGCGACAGGAGACGCATTAGACGGGCATCCGGAGCTGTCCGAAGGTAAGCGCCTGTTGCCGGCCTCTTTCGGCACAAGCCCCCGCTCCGGAGCGCACCGCGGCCGGCAGGATGCTCTCTGCCGGCGAAGGTGCCGCTTCTCCGGCAAGGAAGCCTCAGCCGCTTCTCCTGCACACGGAGAGCGTGCTAGCTGCTGAAACGTGAAGAAAGAAGCTGCAGAAGACTGGCACTGAGCGTGCAGCTTTCCAGCGGAGAGAAAAAGCTACTTGAACACTCTGCAAGCCTTTCCACTCCCAAAAACATGCACATGGAAGGAGCTGCTGCAAAAGCGATGCTGTGCTCGCTGCTGCTCCTCCTGAAGCTCTGGCTGCTAAATCTGAGGCTTTCCTTCCAATTTCAAGCTGCAAAGCACTTGCTGAATTGCAGGGAAAGTCCGGGAGGCATTTGCTGTGCTGGCACACTTTCTCCTTCCTAGACAGAGTGGAAAAGCTTTTCCCTGCCGTGTAGGCGACAAGAGACGCATTAGACGGGCATCCGGAGCTGTCCGAAGGTAAGCGCCTGTTCCCGGCCTCTTTCGGCACAAGCCCCCGCTCCGGAGCGCACCGCGGCCGGCAGGATGCTCTCTGCCGGCGAAGGTGCCGCTTCTCCGGCAAGGAAGCCTCAGCCGCTTCTCCTGCACACGGAGAGCGTGCTAGCTGCTGAAACGTGAAGAAAGAAGCTGCAGAAGACTGGCACTGAGCGTGCAGCTTTCCAGCGGAGAGAAAAAGCTACTTGAACACTCTGCAAGCCTTTCCACTCCCAAAAACATGCACATGGAAGGAGCTGCTGCAAAAGCGATGCTGTGCTCGCTGCTGCTCCTCCTGAAGCTCTGGCTGCTAAATCTGAGGCTTTCCTTCCAATTTCAAGCTGCAAAGCACTTGCTGAATTGCAGGGAAAGTCCGGGAGGCATTTGCTGTGCTGGCACACTTTCTCCTTCCTAGACAGAGTGGAAAAGCTTTTCCCTGCCGTGTAGGCGACAGGAGACGCATTAGACGGGCATCCGGAGCTGTCCGAAGGTAAGCGCCTGTTGCCGGCCTCTTTCGGCACAAGCCCCCGCTCCGGAGCGCACCGCGGCCGGCAGGATGCTCTCTGCCGGCGAAGGTGCCGCTTCTCCGGCAAGGAAGCCTCAGCCGCTTCTCCTGCACACGGAGAGCGTGCTAGCTGCTGAAACGTGAAGAAAGAAGCTGCAGAACACTGGCACTGAGCGTGCAGCTTTCCAGCGGAGAGAAAAAGCTACTTGAACACTCTGCAAGCCTTTCCACTCCCAAAAACATGCACATGGAAGGAGCTGCTGCAAAAGCGATGCTGTGCTCGCTGCTGCTCCTCCTGAAGCTCTGGCTGCTAAATCGGAGGCTTTCCTTCCAATTTCAAGCTGCAAAGCACTTGCTGAATTGCAGGGAAAGTCCGGGAGGCATTTGCTGTGCTGGCACACTTTCTCCTTCCTAGACAGAGTGGAAAAGCTTTTCCCTGCCGTGTAGGCGACAGGAGACGCATTAGACGGGCATCCGGAGCTGTCCGAAGGTAAGCGCCTGTTGCCGGCCTCTTTCGGCACAAGCCCCCGCTCCGGAGCGCACCGCGGCCGGCAGGATGCTCTCTGCCGGCGAAGGTGCCGCTTCTCCGGCAAGGAAGCCTCAGCCGCTTCTCCTGCACACGGAGAGCGTGCTAGCTGCTGAAACGTGAAGAAAGAAGCTGCAGAACACTGGCACTGAGCGTGCAGCTTTCCAGCGGAGAGAAAAAGCTACTTGAACACTCTGCAAGCCTTTCCATTCCCAAAAACATGCACATGGAAGGAGCTGCTGCAAAAGCGATGCTGTGCTCGCTGCTGCTCCTCCTGAAGCTCTGGCTGCTAAATCTGAGGCTTTCCTTCCAATTTCAAGCTGCAAAGCACTTGCTGAATTGCAGGGAAAGTCCGGGAGGCATTTGCTGTGCTGGCACACTTTCTCCTTCCTAGACAGAGTGGAAAAGCTTTTCCCTGCCGTGTAGGCGACAGGAGACGCATTAGACGGGCATCCGGAGCTGTCCGAAGGTAAGCGCCTGTTGCCGGCCTCTTTCGGCACAAGCCCCCGCTCCGGAGCGCACCGCGGCCGGCAGGATGCTCTCTGCCGGCGAAGGTGCCGCTTCTCCGGCAAGGAAGCCTCAGCCGCTTCTCCTGCACACGGAGAGCGTGCTAGCTGCTGAAACGTGAAGAAAGAAGCTGCAGAAGACTGGCACTGAGCGTGCAGCTTTCCAGCGGAGAGAAAAAGCTACTTGAACACTCTGCAAGCCTTTCCACTCCCAAAAACATGCACATGGAAGGAGCTGCTGCAAAAGCGATGCTGTGCTCGCTGCTGCTCCTCCTGAAGCTCTGGCTGCTAAATCTGAGGCTTTCCCTGCAATTTCAAGCTGCAAAGCACTTGCTGAATTGCAGGGAAAGTCCGGGAGGCATTTGCTGTGCTGGCACACTTTCTCCTTCCTAGACAGAGTGGAAAAGCTTTTCCCTGCCGTGTAGGCGACAAGAGACGCATTAGACGGGCATCCGGAGCTGTCCGAAGGTAAGCGCCTGTTGCCGGCCTCTTTCGGCACAAGCCCCCGCTCCGGAGCGCACCGCGGCCGGCAGGATGCTCTCTGCCGGCGAAGGTGCCGCTTCTCCGGCAAGGAAGCCTCAGCCGCTTCTCCTGCACACGGAGAGCGTGCTAGCTGCTGAAACGTGAAGAAAGAAGCTGCAGAACACTGGCACTGAGCGTGCAGCTTTCCAGCGGAGAGAAAAAGCTACTTGAACACTCTGCAAGCCTTTCCACTCCCAAAAACATGCACATGGAAGGAGCTGCTGCAAAAGCGATGCTGTGCTCGCTGCTGCTCCTCCTGAAGCTCTGGCTGCTAAATCTGAGGCTTTCCTTCCAATTTCAAGCTGCAAAGCACTTGCTGAATTGCAGGGAAAGTCCGGGAGGCATTTGCTGTGCTGGCACACTTTCTCCTTCCTAGACAGAGTGGAAAAGCTTTTCCCTGCCGTGTAGGCGACAGGAGACGCATTAGACGGGCATCCGGAGCTGTCCGAAGGTAAGCGCCTGTTGCCGGCCTCTTTCGGCACAAGCCCCCGCTCCGGAGCGCACCGCGGCCGGCAGGATGCTCTCTGCCGGCGAAGGTGCCGCTTCTCCGGCAAGGAAGCCTCAGCCGCTTCTCCTGCACACGGAGAGCGTGCTAGCTGCTGAAACGTGAAGAAAGAAGCTGCAGAAGACTGGCACTGAGCGTGCAGCTTTCCAGCGGAGAGAAAAAGCTACTTGAACACTCTGCAAGCCTTTCCACTCCCAAAAACATGCACATGGAAGGAGCTGCTGCAAAGGCGATGCTGTGCTCGCTGCTGCTCCTCCTGAAGCTCTGGCTGCTAAATCTGAGGCTTTCCTTCCAATTTCAAGCTGCAAAGCACTTGCTGAATTGCAGGGAAAGTCCGGGAGGCATTTGCTGTGCTGGCACACTTTCTCCTTCCTAGACAGAGTGGAAAAGCTTTTCCCTGCCGTGTAGGCGACAAGAGACGCATTAGACGGGCATCCGGAGCTGTCCGAAGGTAAGCGCCTGTTGCCGGCCTCTTTCGGCACAAGCCCCCGCTCCGGAGCGCACCGCGGCCGGCAGGATGCTCTCTGCCGGCGAAGGTGCCGCTTCTCCGGCAAGGAAGCCTCAGCCGCTTCTCCTGCACACGGAGAGCGTGCTAGCTGCTGAAACGTGAAGAAAGAAGCTGCAGAACACTGGCACTGAGCGTGCAGCTTTCCAGCGGAGAGAAAAAGCTACTTGAACACTCTGCAAGCCTTTCCACTCCCAAAAACATGCACATGGAAGGAGCTGCTGCAAAAGCGATGCTGTGCTCGCTGCTGCTCCTCCTGAAGCTCTGGCTGCTAAATCTGAGGCTTTCCTTCCAATTTCAAGCTGCAAAGCACTTGCTGAATTGCAGGGAAAGTCCGGGAGGCATTTGCTGTGCTGGCACACTTTCTCCTTCCTAGACAGAGTGGAAAAGCTTTTCCCTGCCGTGTAGGCGACAGGAGACGCATTAGACGGGCATCCGGAGCTGTCCGAAGGTAAGCGCCTGTTGCCGGCCTCTTTCGGCACAAGCCCCCGCTCCGGAGCGCACCGCGGCCGGCAGGATGCTCTCTGCCGGCGAAGGTGCCGCTTCTCCGGCAAGGAAGCCTCAGCCGCTTCTCCTGCACACGGAGAGCGTGCTAGCTGCTGAAACGTGAAGAAAGAAGCTGCAGAAGACTGGCACTGAGCGTGCAGCTTTCCAGCGGAGAGAAAAAGCTACTTGAACACTCTGCAAGCCTTTCCACTCCCAAAAACATGCACATGGAAGGAGCTGCTGCAAAGGCGATGCTGTGCTCGCTGCTGCTCCTCCTGAAGCTCTGGCTGCTAAATCTGAGGCTTTCCTTCCAATTTCAAGCTGCAAAGCACTTGCTGAATTGCAGGGAAAGTCCGGGAGGCATTTGCTGTGCTGGCACACTTTCTCCTTCCTAGACAGAGTGGAAAAGCTTTTCCCTGCCGTGTAGGCGACAGGAGACGCATTAGACGGGCATCCGGAGCTGTCCGAAGGTAAGCGCCTGTTGCCGGCCTCTTTCGGCACAAGCCCCCGCTCTGGAGCGCACCGCGGCCGGCAGGATGCTCTCTGCCGGCGAAGGTGCCGCTTCTCCGGCAAGGAAGCCTCAGCCGCTTCTCCTGCACACGGAGAGCGTGCTAGCTGCTGAAACGTGAAGAAAGAAGCTGCAGAAGACTGGCACTGAGCGTGCAGCTTTCCAGCGGAGAGAAAAAGCTACTTGAACACTCTGCAAGCCTTTCCACTCCCAAAAACATGCACATGGAAGGAGCTGCTGCAAAAGCGATGCTGTGCTCGCTGCTGCTCCTCCTGAAGCTCTGGCTGCTAAATCTGAGGCTTTCCTTCCAATTTCAAGCTGCAAAGCACTTGCTGAATTGCAGGGAAAGTCCGGGAGGCATTTGCTGTGCTGGCACACTTTCTCCTTCCTAGACAGAGTGGAAAAGCTTTTCCCTGCCGTGTAGGCGACAGGAGACGCATTAGACGGGCATCCGGAGCTGTCCGAAGGTAAGCGCCTGTTGCCGGCCTCTTTCGGCACAAGCCCCCGCTCCGGAGCGCACCGCGGCCGGCAGGATGCTCTCTGCCGGCGAAGGTGCCGCTTCTCCGGCAAGGAAGCCTCAGCCGCTTCTCCTGCACACGGAGAGCGTGCTAGCTGCTGAAACGTGAAGAAAGAAGCTGCAGAAGACTGGCACTGAGCGTGCAGCTTTCCAGCGGAGAGAAAAAGCTACTTGAACACTCTGCAAGCCTTTCCACTCCCAAAAACATGCACATGGAAGGAGCTGCTGCAAAAGCGATGCTGTGCTCGCTGCTGCTCCTCCTGAAGCTCTGGCTGCTAAATCTGAGGCTTTCCTTCCAATTTCAAGCTGCAAAGCACTTGCTGAATTGCAGGGAAAGTCCGGGAGGCATTTGCTGTGCTGGCACACTTTCTCCTTCCTAGACAGAGTGGAAAAGCTTTTCCCTGCCGTGTAGGCGACAGGAGACGCATTAGACGGGCATCCGGAGCTGTCCGAAGGTAAGCGCCTGTTGCCGGCCTCTTTCGGCACAAGCCCCCGCTCCGGAGCGCACCGCGGCCGGCAGGATGCTCTCTGCCGGCGAAGGTGCCGCTTCTCCGGCAAGGAAGCCTCAGCCGCTTCTCCTGCACACGGAGAGCGTGCTAGCTGCTGAAACGTGAAGAAAGAAGCTGCAGAAGACTGGCACTGAGCGTGCAGCTTTCCAGCGGAGAGAAAAAGCTACTTGAACACTCTGCAAGCCTTTCCACTCCCAAAAACATGCACATGGAAGGAGCTGCTGCAAAAGCGATGCTGTGCTCGCTGCTGCTCCTCCTGAAGCTCTGGCTGCTAAATCGGAGGCTTTCCTTCCAATTTCAAGCTGCAAAGCACTTGCTGAATTGCAGGGAAAGTCCGGGAGGCATTTGCTGTGCTGGCACACTTTCTCCTTCCTAGACAGAGTGGAAAAGCTTTTCCCTGCCGTGTAGGCGACAGGAGACGCATTAGACGGGCATCCGGAGCTGTCCGAAGGTAAGCGCCTGTTGCCGGCCTCTTTCGGCACAAGCCCCCGCTCCGGAGCGCACCGCGGCCGGCAGGATGCTCTCTGCCGGCGAAGGTGCCGCTTCTCCGGCAAGGAAGCCTCAGCCGCTTCTCCTGCACACGGAGAGCGTGCTAGCTGCTGAAACGTGAAGAAAGAAGCTGCAGAAGACTGGCACTGAGCGTGCAGCTTTCCAGCGGAGAGAAAAAGCTACTTGAACACTCTGCAAGCCTTTCCACTCCCAAAAACATGCACATGGAAGGAGCTGCTGCAAAAGCGATGCTGTGCTCGCTGCTGCTCCTCCTGAAGCTCTGGCTGCTAAATCGGAGGCTTTCCTTCCAATTTCAAGCTGCAAAGCACTTGCTGAATTGCAGGGAAAGTCCGGGAGGCATTTGCTGTGCTGGCACACTTTCTCCTTCCTAGACAGAGTGGAAAAGCTTTTCCCTGCCGTGTAGGCGACAGGAGACGCATTAGACGGGCATCCGGAGCTGTCCGAAGGTAAGCGCCTGTTGCCGGCCTCTTTCGGCACAAGCCCCCGCTCCGGAGCGCACCGCGGCCGGCAGGATGCTCTCTGCCGGCGAAGGTGCCGCTTCTCCGGCAAGGAAGCCTCAGCCGCTTCTCCTGCACACGGAGAGCGTGCTAGCTGCTGAAACGTGAAGAAAGAAGCTGCAGAACACTGGCACTGAGCGTGCAGCTTTCCAGCGGAGAGAAAAAGCTACTTGAACACTCTGCAAGCCTTTCCATTCCCAAAAACATGCACATGGAAGGAGCTGCTGCAAAAGCGATGCTGTGCTCGCTGCTGCTCCTCCTGAAGCTCTGGCTGCTAAATCTGAGGCTTTCCTTCCAATTTCAAGCTGCAAAGCACTTGCTGAATTGCAGGGAAAGTCCGGGAGGCATTTGCTGTGCTGGCACACTTTCTCCTTCCTAGACAGAGTGGAAAAGCTTTTCCCTGCCGTGTAGGCGACAGGAGACGCATTAGACGGGCATCCGGAGCTGTCCGAAGGTAAGCGCCTGTTGCCGGCCTCTTTCGGCACAAGCCCCCGCTCCGGAGCGCACCGCGGCCGGCAGGATGCTCTCTGCCGGCGAAGGTGCCGCTTCTCCGGCAAGGAAGCCTCAGCCGCTTCTCCTGCACACGGAGAGCGTGCTAGCTGCTGAAACGTGAAGAAAGAAGCTGCAGAAGACTGGCACTGAGCGTGCAGCTTTCCAGCGGAGAGAAAAAGCTACTTGAACACTCTGCAAGCCTTTCCACTCCCAAAAACATGCACATGGAAGGAGCTGCTGCAAAAGCGATGCTGTGCTCGCTGCTGCTCCTCCTGAAGCTCTGGCTGCTAAATCTGAGGCTTTCCCTGCAATTTCAAGCTGCAAAGCACTTGCTGAATTGCAGGGAAAGTCCGGGAGGCATTTGCTGTGCTGGCACACTTTCTCCTTCCTAGACAGAGTGGAAAAGCTTTTCCCTGCCGTGTAGGCGACAAGAGACGCATTAGACGGGCATCCGGAGCTGTCCGAAGGTAAGCGCCTGTTGCCGGCCTCTTTCGGCACAAGCCCCCGCTCCGGAGCGCACCGCGGCCGGCAGGATGCTCTCTGCCGGCGAAGGTGCCGCTTCTCCGGCAAGGAAGCCTCAGCCGCTTCTCCTGCACACGGAGAGCGTGCTAGCTGCTGAAACGTGAAGAAAGAAGCTGCAGAACACTGGCACTGAGCGTGCAGCTTTCCAGCGGAGAGAAAAAGCTACTTGAACACTCTGAAAGCCTTTCCACTCCCAAAAACATGCACATGGAAGGAGCTGCTGCAAAAGCGATGCTGTGCTCGCTGCTGCTCCTCCTGAAGCTCTGGCTGCTAAATCTGAGGCTTTCCTTCCAATTTCAAGCTGCAAAGCACTTGCTGAATTGCAGGGAAAGTCCGGGAGGCATTTGCTGTGCTGGCACACTTTCTCCTTCCTAGACAGAGTGGAAAAGCTTTTCCCTGCCGTGTAGGCGACAGGAGACGCATTAGACGGGCATCCGGAGCTGTCCGAAGGTAAGCGCCTGTTGCCGGCCTCTTTCGGCACAAGCCCCCGCTCCGGAGCGCACCGCGGCCGGCAGGATGCTCTCTGCCGGCGAAGGTGCCGCTTCTCCGGCAAGGAAGCCTCAGCCGCTTCTCCTGCACACGGAGAGCGTGCTAGCTGCTGAAACGTGAAGAAAGAAGCTGCAGAAGACTGGCACTGAGCGTGCAGCTTTCCAGCGGAGAGAAAAAGCTACTTGAACACTCTGCAAGCCTTTCCACTCCCAAAAACATGCACATGGAAGGAGCTGCTGCAAAGGCGATGCTGTGCTCGCTGCTGCTCCTCCTGAAGCTCTGGCTGCTAAATCTGAGGCTTTCCTTCCAATTTCAAGCTGCAAAGCACTTGCTGAATTGCAGGGAAAGTCCGGGAGGCATTTGCTGTGCTGGCACACTTTCTCCTTCCTAGACAGAGTGGAAAAGCTTTTCCCTGCCGTGTAGGCGACAAGAGACGCATTAGACGGGCATCCGGAGCTGTCCGAAGGTAAGCGCCTGTTGCCGGCCTCTTTCGGCACAAGCCCCCGCTCCGGAGCGCACCGCGGCCGGCAGGATGCTCTCTGCCGGCGAAGGTGCCGCTTCTCCGGCAAGGAAGCCTCAGCCGCTTCTCCTGCACACGGAGAGCGTGCTAGCTGCTGAAACGTGAAGAAAGAAGCTGCAGAAGACTGGCACTGAGCGTGCAGCTTTCCAGCGGAGAGAAAAAGCTACTTGAACACTCTGCAAGCCTTTCCACTCCCAAAAACATGCACATGGAAGGAGCTGCTGCAAAAGCGATGCTGTGCTCGCTGCTGCTCCTCCTGAAGCTCTGGCTGCTAAATCTGAGGCTTTCCTTCCAATTTCAAGCTGCAAAGCACTTGCTGAATTGCAGGGAAAGTCCGGGAGGCATTTGCTGTGCTGGCACACTTTCTCCTTCCTAGACAGAGTGGAAAAGCTTTTCCCTGCCGTGTAGGCGACAGGAGACGCATTAGACGGGCATCCGGAGCTGTCCGAAGGTAAGCGCCTGTTGCCGGCCTCTTTCGGCACAAGCCCCCGCTCCGGAGCGCACCGCGGCCGGCAGGATGCTCTCTGCCGGCGAAGGTGCCGCTTCTCCGGCAAGGAAGCCTCAGCCGCTTCTCCTGCACACGGAGAGCGTGCTAGCTGCTGAAACGTGAAGAAAGAAGCTGCAGAAGACTGGCACTGAGCGTGCAGCTTTCCAGCGGAGAGAAAAAGCTACTTGAACACTCTGCAAGCCTTTCCACTCCCAAAAACATGCACATGGAAGGAGCTGCTGCAAAGGCGATGCTGTGCTCGCTGCTGCTCCTCCTGAAGCTCTGGCTGCTAAATCTGAGGCTTTCCTTCCAATTTCAAGCTGCAAAGCACTTGCTGAATTGCAGGGAAAGTCCGGGAGGCATTTGCTGTGCTGGCACACTTTCTCCTTCCTAGACAGAGTGGAAAAGCTTTTCCCTGCCGTGTAGGCGACAGGAGACGCATTAGACGGGCATCCGGAGCTGTCCGAAGGTAAGCGCCTGTTGCCGGCCTCTTTCGGCACAAGCCCCCGCTCTGGAGCGCACCGCGGCCGGCAGGATGCTCTCTGCCGGCGAAGGTGCCGCTTCTCCGGCAAGGAAGCCTCAGCCGCTTCTCCTGCACACGGAGAGCGTGCTAGCTGCTGAAACGTGAAGAAAGAAGCTGCAGAAGACTGGCACTGAGCGTGCAGCTTTCCAGCGGAGAGAAAAAGCTACTTGAACACTCTGCAAGCCTTTCCACTCCCAAAAACATGCACATGGAAGGAGCTGCTGCAAAAGCGATGCTGTGCTCGCTGCTGCTCCTCCTGAAGCTCTGGCTGCTAAATCTGAGGCTTTCCTTCCAATTTCAAGCTGCAAAGCACTTGCTGAATTGCAGGGAAAGTCCGGGAGGCATTTGCTGTGCTGGCACACTTTCTCCTTCCTAGACAGAGTGGAAAAGCTTTTCCCTGCCGTGTAGGCGACAGGAGACGCATTAGACGGGCATCCGGAGCTGTCCGAAGGTAAGCGCCTGTTGCCGGCCTCTTTCGGCACAAGCCCCCGCTCCGGAGCGCACCGCGGCCGGCAGGATGCTCTCTGCCGGCGAAGGTGCCGCTTCTCCGGCAAGGAAGCCTCAGCCGCTTCTCCTGCACACGGAGAGCGTGCTAGCTGCTGAAACGTGAAGAAAGAAGCTGCAGAAGACTGGCACTGAGCGTGCAGCTTTCCAGCGGAGAGAAAAAGCTACTTGAACACTCTGCAAGCCTTTCCACTCCCAAAAACATGCACATGGAAGGAGCTGCTGCAAAAGCGATGCTGTGCTCGCTGCTGCTCCTCCTGAAGCTCTGGCTGCTAAATCTGAGGCTTTCCTTCCAATTTCAAGCTGCAAAGCACTTGCTGAATTGCAGGGAAAGTCCGGGAGGCATTTGCTGTGCTGGCACACTTTCTCCTTCCTAGACAGAGTGGAAAAGCTTTTCCCTGCCGTGTAGGCGACAGGAGACGCATTAGACGGGCATCCGGAGCTGTCCGAAGGTAAGCGCCTGTTGCCGGCCTCTTTCGGCACAAGCCCCCGCTCCGGAGCGCACCGCGGCCGGCAGGATGCTCTCTGCCGGCGAAGGTGCCGCTTCTCCGGCAAGGAAGCCTCAGCCGCTTCTCCTGCACACGGAGAGCGTGCTAGCTGCTGAAACGTGAAGAAAGAAGCTGCAGAAGACTGGCACTGAGCGTGCAGCTTTCCAGCGGAGAGAAAAAGCTACTTGAACAC
Organism: Fringilla coelebs; assembly: GCF_963513975.1. Taxonomy (NCBI): domain Eukaryota; kingdom Metazoa; phylum Chordata; class Aves; order Passeriformes; family Fringillidae; genus Fringilla; species Fringilla coelebs. The sequence goes on along the minus strand of NW_028167409.1, from coordinate 158,531 downwards.
TCTGCAAGCCTTTCCACTCCCAAAAACATGCACATGGAAGGAGCTGCTGCAAAAGCGATGCTGTGCTCGCTGCTGCTCCTCCTGAAGCTCTGGCTGCTAAATCGGAGGCTTTCCTTCCAATTTCAAGCTGCAAAGCACTTGCTGAATTGCAGGGAAAGTCCGGGAGGCATTTGCTGTGCTGGCACACTTTCTCCTTCCTAGACAGAGTGGAAAAGCTTTTCCCTGCCGTGTAGGCGACAGGAGACGCATTAGACGGGCATCCGGAGCTGTCCGAAGGTAAGCGCCTGTTGCCGGCCTCTTTCGGCACAAGCCCCCGCTCCGGAGCGCACCGCGGCCGGCAGGATGCTCTCTGCCGGCGAAGGCGCCGCTTCTCCGGCAAGGAAGCCTCAGCCGCTTCTCCTGCACACGGAGAGCGTGCTAGCTGCTGAAACGTGAAGAAAGAAGCTGCAGAACACTGGCACTGAGCGTGCAGCTTTCCAGCGGAGAGAAAAAGCTACTTGAACACTCTGCAAGCCTTTCCACTCCCAAAAACATGCACATGGAAGGAGCTGCTGCAAAAGCGATGCTGTGCTCGCTGCTGCTCCTCCTGAAGCTCTGGCTGCTAAATCCGAGGCTTTCCTTCCAATTTCAAGCTGCAAAGCACTTGCTGAATTGCAGGGAAAGTCCGGGAGGCATTTGCTGTGCTGGCACACTTTCTCCTTCCTAGACAGAGTGGAAAAGCTTTTCCCTGCCGTGTAGGCGACAGGAGACGCATTAGACGGGCATCCGGAGCTGTCCGAAGGTAAGCGCCTGTTGCCGGCCTCTTTCGGCACAAGCCCCCGCTCCGGAGCGCACCGCGGCCGGCAGGATGCTCTCTGCCGGCGAAGGTGCCGCTTCTCCGGCAAGGAAGCCTCAGCCGCTTCTCCTGCACACGGAGAGCGTGCTAGCTGCTGAAACGTGAAGAAAGAAGCTGCAGAACACTGGCACTGAGCGTGCAGCTTTCCAGCGGAGAGAAAAAGCTACTTGAACACTCTGCAAGCCTTTCCACTCCCAAAAACATGCACATGGAAGGAGCTGCTGCAAAAGCGATGCTGTGCTCGCTGCTGCTCCTCCTGAAGCTCTGGCTGCTAAATCTGAGGCTTTCCTTCCAATTTCAAGCTGCAAAGCACTTGCTGAATTGCAGGGAAAGTCCGGGAGGCATTTGCTGTGCTGGCACACTTTCTCCTTCCTAGACAGAGTGGAAAAGCTTTTCCCTGCCGTGTAGGCGACAGGAGACGCATTAGACGGGCATCTGGAGCTGTCCGAAGGTAAGCGCCTGTTGCCGGCCTCTTTCGGCACAAGCCCCCGCTCCGGAGCGCACCGCGGCCGGCAGGATGCTCTCTGCCGGCGAAGGTGCCGCTTCTCCGGCAAGGAAGCCTCAGCCGCTTCTCCTGCACACGGAGAGCGTGCTAGCTGCTGAAACGTGAAGAAAGAAGCTGCAGAAGACTGGCACTGAGCGTGCAGCTTTCCAGCGGAGAGAAAAAGCTACTTGAACACTCTGCAAGCCTTTCCACTCCCAAAAACATGCACATGGAAGGAGCTGCTGCAAAAGCGATGCTGTGCTCGCTGCTGCTCCTCCTGAAGCTCTGGCTGCTAAATCTGAGGCTTTCCTTCCAATTTCAAGCTGCAAAGCACTTGCTGAATTGCAGGGAAAGTCCGGGAGGCATTTGCTGTGCTGGCACACTTTCTCCTTCCTAGACAGAGTGGAAAAGCTTTTCCCTGCCGTGTAGGCGACAGGAGACGCATTAGACGGGCATCCGGAGCTGTCCGAAGGTAAGCGCCTGTTGCCGGCCTCTTTCGGCACAAGCCCCCGCTCCGGAGCGCACCGCGGCCGGCAGGATGCTCTCTGCCGGCGAAGGTGCCGCTTCTCCGGCAAGGAAGCCTCAGCCGCTTCTCCTGCACACGGAGAGCGTGCTAGCTGCTGAAACGTGAAGAAAGAAGCTGCAGAAGACTGGCACTGAGCGTGCAGCTTTCCAGCGGAGAGAAAAAGCTACTTGAACACTCTGCAAGCCTTTCCACTCCCAAAAACATGCACATGGAAGGAGCTGCTGCAAAAGCGATGCTGTGCTCGCTGCTGCTCCTCCTGAAGCTCTGGCTGCTAAATCTGAGGCTTTCCTTCCAATTTCAAGCTGCAAAGCACTTGCTGAATTGCAGGGAAAGTCCGGGAGGCATTTGCTGTGCTGGCACACTTTCTCCTTCCTAGACAGAGTGGAAAAGCTTTTCCCTGCCGTGTAGGCGACAGGAGACGCATTAGACGGGCATCCGGAGCTGTCCGAAGGTAAGCGCCTGTTGCCGGCCTCTTTCGGCACAAGCCCCCGCTCCGGAGCGCACCGCGGCCGGCAGGATGCTCTCTGCCGGCGAAGGTGCCGCTTCTCCGGCAAGGAAGCCTCAGCCGCTTCTCCTGCACACGGAGAGCGTGCTAGCTGCTGAAACGTGAAGAAAGAAGCTGCAGAACACTGGCACTGAGCGTGCAGCTTTCCAGCGGAGAGAAAAAGCTACTTGAACACTCTGCAAGCCTTTCCACTCCCAAAAACATGCACATGGAAGGAGCTGCTGCAAAAGCGATGCTGTGCTCGCTGCTGCTCCTCCTGAAGCTCTGGCTGCTAAATCTGAGGCTTTCCTTCCAATTTCAAGCTGCAAAGCACTTGCTGAATTGCAGGGAAAGTCCGGGAGGCATTTGCTGTGCTGGCACACTTTCTCCTTCCTAGACAGAGTGGAAAAGCTTTTCCCTGCCGTGTAGGCGACAGGAGACGCATTAGACGGGCATCTGGAGCTGTCCGAAGGTAAGCGCCTGTTGCCGGCCTCTTTCGGCACAAGCCCCCGCTCCGGAGCGCACCGCGGCCGGCAGGATGCTCTCTGCCGGCGAAGGTGCCGCTTCTCCGGCAAGGAAGCCTCAGCCGCTTCTCCTGCACACGGAGAGCGTGCTAGCTGCTGAAACGTGAAGAAAGAAGCTGCAGAAGACTGGCACTGAGCGTGCAGCTTTCCAGCGGAGAGAAAAAGCTACTTGAACACTCTGCAAGCCTTTCCACTCCCAAAAACATGCACATGGAAGGAGCTGCTGCAAAGGCGATGCTGTGCTCGCTGCTGCTCCTCCTGAAGCTCTGGCTGCTAAATCTGAGGCTTTCCTTCCAATTTCAAGCTGCAAAGCACTTGCTGAATTGCAGGGAAAGTCCGGGAGGCATTTGCTGTGCTGGCACACTTTCTCCTTCCTAGACAGAGTGGAAAAGCTTTTCCCTGCCGTGTAGGCGACAGGAGACGCATTAGACGGGCATCCGGAGCTGTCCGAAGGTAAGCGCCTGTTGCCGGCCTCTTTCGGCACAAGCCCCCGCTCTGGAGCGCACCGCGGCCGGCAGGATGCTCTCTGCCGGCGAAGGTGCCGCTTCTCCGGCAAGGAAGCCTCAGCCGCTTCTCCTGCACACGGAGAGCGTGCTAGCTGCTGAAACGTGAAGAAAGAAGCTGCAGAAGACTGGCACTGAGCGTGCAGCTTTCCAGCGGAGAGAAAAAGCTACTTGAACACTCTGCAAGCCTTTCCACTCCCAAAAACATGCACATGGAAGGAGCTGCTGCAAAAGCGATGCTGTGCTCGCTGCTGCTCCTCCTGAAGCTCTGGCTGCTAAATCTGAGGCTTTCCTTCCAATTTCAAGCTGCAAAGCACTTGCTGAATTGCAGGGAAAGTCCGGGAGGCATTTGCTGTGCTGGCACACTTTCTCCTTCCTAGACAGAGTGGAAAAGCTTTTCCCTGCCGTGTAGGCGACAGGAGACGCATTAGACGGGCATCCGGAGCTGTCCGAAGGTAAGCGCCTGTTGCCGGCCTCTTTCGGCACAAGCCCCCGCTCCGGAGCGCACCGCGGCCGGCAGGATGCTCTCTGCCGGCGAAGGTGCCGCTTCTCCGGCAAGGAAGCCTCAGCCGCTTCTCCTGCACACGGAGAGCGTGCTAGCTGCTGAAACGTGAAGAAAGAAGCTGCAGAAGACTGGCACTGAGCGTGCAGCTTTCCAGCGGAGAGAAAAAGCTACTTGAACACTCTGCAAGCCTTTCCACTCCCAAAAACATGCACATGGAAGGAGCTGCTGCAAAAGCGATGCTGTGCTCGCTGCTGCTCCTCCTGAAGCTCTGGCTGCTAAATCTGAGGCTTTCCTTCCAATTTCAAGCTGCAAAGCACTTGCTGAATTGCAGGGAAAGTCCGGGAGGCATTTGCTGTGCTGGCACACTTTCTCCTTCCTAGACAGAGTGGAAAAGCTTTTCCCTGCCGTGTAGGCGACAGGAGACGCATTAGACGGGCATCCGGAGCTGTCCGAAGGTAAGCGCCTGTTGCCGGCCTCTTTCGGCACAAGCCCCCGCTCCGGAGCGCACCGCGGCCGGCAGGATGCTCTCTGCCGGCGAAGGTGCCGCTTCTCCGGCAAGGAAGCCTCAGCCGCTTCTCCTGCACACGGAGAGCGTGCTAGCTGCTGAAACGTGAAGAAAGAAGCTGCAGAAGACTGGCACTGAGCGTGCAGCTTTCCAGCGGAGAGAAAAAGCTACTTGAACACTCTGCAAGCCTTTCCACTCCCAAAAACATGCACATGGAAGGAGCTGCTGCAAAAGCGATGCTGTGCTCGCTGCTGCTCCTCCTGAAGCTCTGGCTGCTAAATCTGAGGCTTTCCTTCCAATTTCAAGCTGCAAAGCACTTGCTGAATTGCAGGGAAAGTCCGGGAGGCATTTGCTGTGCTGGCACACTTTCTCCTTCCTAGACAGAGTGGAAAAGCTTTTCCCTGCCGTGTAGGCGACAGGAGACGCATTAGACGGGCATCCGGAGCTGTCCGAAGGTAAGCGCCTGTTGCCGGCCTCTTTCGGCACAAGCCCCCGCTCCGGAGCGCACCGCGGCCGGCAGGATGCTCTCTGCCGGCGAAGGTGCCGCTTCTCCGGCAAGGAAGCCTCAGCCGCTTCTCCTGCACACGGAGAGCGTGCTAGCTGCTGAAACGTGAAGAAAGAAGCTGCAGAAGACTGGCACTGAGCGTGCAGCTTTCCAGCGGAGAGAAAAAGCTACTTGAACACTCTGCAAGCCTTTCCACTCCCAAAAACATGCACATGGAAGGAGCTGCTGCAAAAGCGATGCTGTGCTCGCTGCTGCTCCTCCTGAAGCTCTGGCTGCTAAATCCGAGGCTTTCCTTCCAATTTCAAGCTGCAAAGCACTTGCTGAATTGCAGGGAAAGTCCGGGAGGCATTTGCTGTGCTGGCACACTTTCTCCTTCCTAGACAGAGTGGAAAAGCTTTTCCCTGCCGTGTAGGCGACAGGAGACGCATTAGACGGGCATCCGGAGCTGTCCGAAGGTAAGCGCCTGTTGCCGGCCTCTTTCGGCACAAGCCCCCGCTCCGGAGCGCACCGCGGCCGGCAGGATGCTCTCTGCCGGCGAAGGTGCCGCTTCTCCGGCAAGGAAGCCTCAGCCGCTTCTCCTGCACACGGAGAGCGTGCTAGCTGCTGAAACGTGAAGAAAGAAGCTGCAGAACACTGGCACTGAGCGTGCAGCTTTCCAGCGGAGAGAAAAAGCTACTTGAACACTCTGCAAGCCTTTCCACTCCCAAAAACATGCACATGGAAGGAGCTGCTGCAAAAGCGATGCTGTGCTCGCTGCTGCTCCTCCTGAAGCTCTGGCTGCTAAATCTGAGGCTTTCCTTCCAATTTCAAGCTGCAAAGCACTTGCTGAATTGCAGGGAAAGTCCGGGAGGCATTTGCTGTGCTGGCACACTTTCTCCTTCCTAGACAGAGTGGAAAAGCTTTTCCCTGCCGTGTAGGCGACAGGAGACGCATTAGACGGGCATCTGGAGCTGTCCGAAGGTAAGCGCCTGTTGCCGGCCTCTTTCGGCACAAGCCCCCGCTCCGGAGCGCACCGCGGCCGGCAGGATGCTCTCTGCCGGCGAAGGTGCCGCTTCTCCGGCAAGGAAGCCTCAGCCGCTTCTCCTGCACACGGAGAGCGTGCTAGCTGCTGAAACGTGAAGAAAGAAGCTGCAGAAGACTGGCACTGAGCGTGCAGCTTTCCAGCGGAGAGAAAAAGCTACTTGAACACTCTGCAAGCCTTTCCACTCCCAAAAACATGCACATGGAAGGAGCTGCTGCAAAAGCGATGCTGTGCTCGCTGCTGCTCCTCCTGAAGCTCTGGCTGCTAAATCTGAGGCTTTCCTTCCAATTTCAAGCTGCAAAGCACTTGCTGAATTGCAGGGAAAGTCCGGGAGGCATTTGCTGTGCTGGCACACTTTCTCCTTCCTAGACAGAGTGGAAAAGCTTTTCCCTGCCGTGTAGGCGACAGGAGACGCATTAGACGGGCATCCGGAGCTGTCCGAAGGTAAGCGCCTGTTGCCGGCCTCTTTCGGCACAAGCCCCCGCTCCGGAGCGCACCGCGGCCGGCAGGATGCTCTCTGCCGGCGAAGGTGCCGCTTCTCCGGCAAGGAAGCCTCAGCCGCTTCTCCTGCACACGGAGAGCGTGCTAGCTGCTGAAACGTGAAGAAAGAAGCTGCAGAAGACTGGCACTGAGCGTGCAGCTTTCCAGCGGAGAGAAAAAGCTACTTGAACACTCTGCAAGCCTTTCCACTCCCAAAAACATGCACATGGAAGGAGCTGCTGCAAAAGCGATGCTGTGCTCGCTGCTGCTCCTCCTGAAGCTCTGGCTGCTAAATCTGAGGCTTTCCTTCCAATTTCAAGCTGCAAAGCACTTGCTGAATTGCAGGGAAAGTCCGGGAGGCATTTGCTGTGCTGGCACACTTTCTCCTTCCTAGACAGAGTGGAAAAGCTTTTCCCTGCCGTGTAGGCGACAGGAGACGCATTAGACGGGCATCCGGAGCTGTCCGAAGGTAAGCGCCTGTTGCCGGCCTCTTTCGGCACAAGCCCCCGCTCCGGAGCGCACCGCGGCCGGCAGGATGCTCTCTGCCGGCGAAGGTGCCGCTTCTCCGGCAAGGAAGCCTCAGCCGCTTCTCCTGCACACGGAGAGCGTGCTAGCTGCTGAAACGTGAAGAAAGAAGCTGCAGAACACTGGCACTGAGCGTGCAGCTTTCCAGCGGAGAGAAAAAGCTACTTGAACACTCTGCAAGCCTTTCCACTCCCAAAAACATGCACATGGAAGGAGCTGCTGCAAAAGCGATGCTGTGCTCGCTGCTGCTCCTCCTGAAGCTCTGGCTGCTAAATCTGAGGCTTTCCTTCCAATTTCAAGCTGCAAAGCACTTGCTGAATTGCAGGGAAAGTCCGGGAGGCATTTGCTGTGCTGGCACACTTTCTCCTTCCTAGACAGAGTGGAAAAGCTTTTCCCTGCCGTGTAGGCGACAGGAGACGCATTAGACGGGCATCTGGAGCTGTCCGAAGGTAAGCGCCTGTTGCCGGCCTCTTTCGGCACAAGCCCCCGCTCCGGAGCGCACCGCGGCCGGCAGGATGCTCTCTGCCGGCGAAGGTGCCGCTTCTCCGGCAAGGAAGCCTCAGCCGCTTCTCCTGCACACGGAGAGCGTGCTAGCTGCTGAAACGTGAAGAAAGAAGCTGCAGAAGACTGGCACTGAGCGTGCAGCTTTCCAGCGGAGAGAAAAAGCTACTTGAACACTCTGCAAGCCTTTCCACTCCCAAAAACATGCACATGGAAGGAGCTGCTGCAAAAGCGATGCTGTGCTCGCTGCTGCTCCTCCTGAAGCTCTGGCTGCTAAATCTGAGGCTTTCCTTCCAATTTCAAGCTGCAAAGCACTTGCTGAATTGCAGGGAAAGTCCGGGAGGCATTTGCTGTGCTGGCACACTTTCTCCTTCCTAGACAGAGTGGAAAAGCTTTTCCCTGCCGTGTAGGCGACAAGAGACGCATTAGACGGGCATCCGGAGCTGTCCGAAGGTAAGCGCCTGTTGCCGGCCTCTTTCGGCACAAGCCCCCGCTCCGGAGCGCACCGCGGCCGGCAGGATGCTCTCTGCCGGCGAAGGTGCCGCTTCTCCGGCAAGGAAGCCTCAGCCGCTTCTCCTGCACACGGAGAGCGTGCTAGCTGCTGAAACGTGAAGAAAGAAGCTGCAGAAGACTGGCACTGAGCGTGCAGCTTTCCAGCGGAGAGAAAAAGCTACTTGAACACTCTGCAAGCCTTTCCACTCCCAAAAACATGCACATGGAAGGAGCTGCTGCAAAAGCGATGCTGTGCTCGCTGCTGCTCCTCCTGAAGCTCTGGCTGCTAAATCTGAGGCTTTCCCTGCAATTTCAAGCTGCAAAGCACTTGCTGAATTGCAGGGAAAGTCCGGGAGGCATTTGCTGTGCTGGCACACTTTCTCCTTCCTAGACAGAGTGGAAAAGCTTTTCCCTGCCGTGTAGGCGACAAGAGACGCATTAGACGGGCATCCGGAGCTGTCCGAAGGTAAGCGCCTGTTGCCGGCCTCTTTCGGCACAAGCCCCCGCTCCGGAGCGCACCGCGGCCGGCAGGATGCTCTCTGCCGGCGAAGGTGCCGCTTCTCCGGCAAGGAAGCCTCAGCCGCTTCTCCTGCACACGGAGAGCGTGCTAGCTGCTGAAACGTGAAGAAAGAAGCTGCAGAACACTGGCACTGAGCGTGCAGCTTTCCAGCGGAGAGAAAAAGCTACTTGAACACTCTGAAAGCCTTTCCACTCCCAAAAACATGCACATGGAAGGAGCTGCTGCAAAAGCGATGCTGTGCTCGCTGCTGCTCCTCCTGAAGCTCTGGCTGCTAAATCTGAGGCTTTCCTTCCAATTTCAAGCTGCAAAGCACTTGCTGAATTGCAGGGAAAGTCCGGGAGGCATTTGCTGTGCTGGCACACTTTCTCCTTCCTAGACAGAGTGGAAAAGCTTTTCCCTGCCGTGTAGGCGACAAGAGACGCATTAGACGGGCATCCGGAGCTGTCCGAAGGTAAGCGCCTGTTGCCGGCCTCTTTCGGCACAAGCCCCCGCTCCGGAGCGCACCGCGGCCGGCAGGATGCTCTCTGCCGGCGAAGGTGCCGCTTCTCCGGCAAGGAAGCCTCAGCCGCTTCTCCTGCACACGGAGAGCGTGCTAGCTGCTGAAACGTGAAGAAAGAAGCTGCAGAACACTGGCACTGAGCGTGCAGCTTTCCAGCGGAGAGAAAAAGCTACTTGAACACTCTGCAAGCCTTTCCACTCCCAAAAACATGCACATGGAAGGAGCTGCTGCAAAGGCGATGCTGTGCTCGCTGCTGCTCCTCCTGAAGCTCTGGCTGCTAAATCTGAGGCTTTCCTTCCAATTTCAAGCTGCAAAGCACTTGCTGAATTGCAGGGAAAGTCCGGGAGGCATTTGCTGTGCTGGCACACTTTCTCCTTCCTAGACAGAGTGGAAAAGCTTTTCCCTGCCGTGTAGGCGACAAGAGACGCATTAGACGGGCATCCGGAGCTGTCCGAAGGTAAGCGCCTGTTGCCGGCCTCTTTCGGCACAAGCCCCCGCTCCGGAGCGCACCGCGGCCGGCAGGGTGCTCTCTGCCGGCGAAGGTGCCGCTTCTCCGGCAAGGAAGCCTCAGCCGCTTCTCCTGCACACGGAGAGCGTGCTAGCTGCTGAAACGTGAAGAAAGAAGCTGCAGAACACTGGCACTGAGCGTGCAGCTTTCCAGCGGAGAGAAAAAGCTACTTGAACACTCTGCAAGCCTTTCCACTCCCAAAAACATGCACATGGAAGGAGCTGCTGCAAAAGCGATGCTGTGCTCGCTGCTGCTCCTCCTGAAGCTCTGGCTGCTAAATCTGAGGCTTTCCTTCCAATTTCAAGCTGCAAAGCACTTGCTGAATTGCAGGGAAAGTCCGGGAGGCATTTGCTGTGCTGGCACACTTTCTCCTTCCTAGACAGAGTGGAAAAGCTTTTCCCTGCCGTGTAGGCGACAGGAGACGCATTAGACGGGCATCCGGAGCTGTCCGAAGGTAAGCGCCTGTTGCCGGCCTCTTTCGGCACAAGCCCCCGCTCCGGAGCGCACCGCGGCCGGCAGGATGCTCTCTGCCGGCGAAGGTGCCGCTTCTCCGGCAAGGAAGCCTCAGCCGCTTCTCCTGCACACGGAGAGCGTGCTAGCTGCTGAAACGTGAAGAAAGAAGCTGCAGAAGACTGGCACTGAGCGTGCAGCTTTCCAGCGGAGAGAAAAAGCTACTTGAACACTCTGCAAGCCTTTCCACTCCCAAAAACATGCACATGGAAGGAGCTGCTGCAAAGGCGATGCTGTGCTCGCTGCTGCTCCTCCTGAAGCTCTGGCTGCTAAATCTGAGGCTTTCCTTCCAATTTCAAGCTGCAAAGCACTTGCTGAATTGCAGGGAAAGTCCGGGAGGCATTTGCTGTGCTGGCACACTTTCTCCTTCCTAGACAGAGTGGAAAAGCTTTTCCCTGCCGTGTAGGCGACAAGAGACGCATTAGACGGGCATCCGGAGCTGTCCGAAGGTAAGCGCCTGTTGCCGGCCTCTTTCGGCACAAGCCCCCGCTCTGGAGCGCACCGCGGCCGGCAGGATGCTCTCTGCCGGCGAAGGTGCCGCTTCTCCGGCAAGGAAGCCTCAGCCGCTTCTCCTGCACACGGAGAGCGTGCTAGCTGCTGAAACGTGAAGAAAGAAGCTGCAGAAGACTGGCACTGAGCGTGCAGCTTTCCAGCGGAGAGAAAAAGCTACTTGAACACTCTGCAAGCCTTTCCACTCCCAAAAACATGCACATGGAAGGAGCTGCTGCAAAAGCGATGCTGTGCTCGCTGCTGCTCCTCCTGAAGCTCTGGCTGCTAAATCTGAGGCTTTCCTTCCAATTTCAAGCTGCAAAGCACTTGCTGAATTGCAGGGAAAGTCCGGGAGGCATTTGCTGTGCTGGCACACTTTCTCCTTCCTAGACAGAGTGGAAAAGCTTTTCCCTGCCGTGTAGGCGACAGGAGACGCATTAGACGGGCATCCGGAGCTGTCCGAAGGTAAGCGCCTGTTGCCGGCCTCTTTCGGCACAAGCCCCCGCTCCGGAGCGCACCGCGGCCGGCAGGATGCTCTCTGCCGGCGAAGGTGCCGCTTCTCCGGCAAGGAAGCCTCAGCCGCTTCTCCTGCACACGGAGAGCGTGCTAGCTGCTGAAACGTGAAGAAAGAAGCTGCAGAAGACTGGCACTGAGCGTGCAGCTTTCCAGCGGAGAGAAAAAGCTACTTGAACACTCTGCAAGCCTTTCCACTCCCAAAAACATGCACATGGAAGGAGCTGCTGCAAAAGCGATGCTGTGCTCGCTGCTGCTCCTCCTGAAGCTCTGGCTGCTAAATCTGAGGCTTTCCTTCCAATTTCAAGCTGCAAAGCACTTGCTGAATTGCAGGGAAAGTCCGGGAGGCATTTGCTGTGCTGGCACACTTTCTCCTTCCTAGACAGAGTGGAAAAGCTTTTCCCTGCCGTGTAGGCGACAGGAGACGCATTAGACGGGCATCCGGAGCTGTCCGAAGGTAAGCGCCTGTTGCCGGCCTCTTTCGGCACAAGCCCCCGCTCCGGAGCGCACCGCGGCCGGCAGGATGCTCTCTGCCGGCGAAGGTGCCGCTTCTCCGGCAAGGAAGCCTCAGCCGCTTCTCCTGCACACGGAGAGCGTGCTAGCTGCTGAAACGTGAAGAAAGAAGCTGCAGAACACTGGCACTGAGCGTGCAGCTTTCCAGCGGAGAGAAAAAGCTACTTGAACACTCTGCAAGCCTTTCCACTCCCAAAAACATGCACATGGAAGGAGCTGCTGCAAAAGCGATGCTGTGCTCGCTGCTGCTCCTCCTGAAGCTCTGGCTGCTAAATCGGAGGCTTTCCTTCCAATTTCAAGCTGCAAAGCACTTGCTGAATTGCAGGGAAAGTCCGGGAGGCATTTGCTGTGCTGGCACACTTTCTCCTTCCTAGACAGAGTGGAAAAGCTTTTCCCTGCCGTGTAGGCGACAGGAGACGCATTAGACGGGCATCCGGAGCTGTCCGAAGGTAAGCGCCTGTTGCCGGCCTCTTTCGGCACAAGCCCCCGCTCCGGAGCGCACCGCGGCCGGCAGGATGCTCTCTGCCGGCGAAGGCGCCGCTTCTCCGGCAAGGAAGCCTCAGCCGCTTCTCCTGCACACGGAGAGCGTGCTAGCTGCTGAAACGTGAAGAAAGAAGCTGCAGAAGACTGGCACTGAGCGTGCAGCTTTCCAGCGGAGAGAAAAAGCTACTTGAACACTCTGCAAGCCTTTCCACTCCCAAAAACATGCACATGGAAGGAGCTGCTGCAAAAGCGATGCTGTGCTCGCTGCTGCTCCTCCTGAAGCTCTGGCTGCTAAATCGGAGGCTTTCCTTCCAATTTCAAGCTGCAAAGCACTTGCTGAATTGCAGGGAAAGTCCGGGAGGCATTTGCTGTGCTGGCACACTTTCTCCTTCCTAGACAGAGTGGAAAAGCTTTTCCCTGCCGTGTAGGCGACAGGAGACGCATTAGACGGGCATCCGGAGCTGTCCGAAGGTAAGCGCCTGTTGCCGGCCTCTTTCGGCACAAGCCCCCGCTCCGGAGCGCACCGCGGCCGGCAGGATGCTCTCTGCCGGCGAAGGTGCCGCTTCTCCGGCAAGGAAGCCTCAGCCGCTTCTCCTGCACACGGAGAGCGTGCTAGCTGCTGAAACGTGAAGAAAGAAGCTGCAGAACACTGGCACTGAGCGTGCAGCTTTCCAGCGGAGAGAAAAAGCTACTTGAACACTCTGCAAGCCTTTCCACTCCCAAAAACATGCACATGGAAGGAGCTGCTGCAAAAGCGATGCTGTGCTCGCTGCTGCTCCTCCTGAAGCTCTGGCTGCTAAATCTGAGGCTTTCCTTCCAATTTCAAGCTGCAAAGCACTTGCTGAATTGCAGGGAAAGTCCGGGAGGCATTTGCTGTGCTGGCACACTTTCTCCTTCCTAGACAGAGTGGAAAAGCTTTTCCCTGCCGTGTAGGCGACAGGAGACGCATTAGACGGGCATCTGGAGCTGTCCGAAGGTAAGCGCCTGTTGCCGGCCTCTTTCGGCACAAGCCCCCGCTCCGGAGCGCACCGCGGCCGGCAGGATGCTCTCTGCCGGCGAAGGTGCCGCTTCTCCGGCAAGGAAGCCTCAGCCGCTTCTCCTGCACACGGAGAGCGTGCTAGCTGCTGAAACGTGAAGAAAGAAGCTGCAGAAGACTGGCACTGAGCGTGCAGCTTTCCAGCGGAGAGAAAAAGCTACTTGAACACTCTGCAAGCCTTTCCACTCCCAAAAACATGCACATGGAAGGAGCTGCTGCAAAAGCGATGCTGTGCTCGCTGCTGCTCCTCCTGAAGCTCTGGCTGCTAAATCTGAGGCTTTCCTTCCAATTTCAAGCTGCAAAGCACTTGCTGAATTGCAGGGAAAGTCCGGGAGGCATTTGCTGTGCTGGCACACTTTCTCCTTCCTAGACAGAGTGGAAAAGCTTTTCCCTGCCGTGTAGGCGACAGGAGACGCATTAGACGGGCATCCGGAGCTGTCCGAAGGTAAGCGCCTGTTGCCGGCCTCTTTCGGCACAAGCCCCCGCTCCGGAGCGCACCGCGGCCGGCAGGATGCTCTCTGCCGGCGAAGGTGCCGCTTCTCCGGCAAGGAAGCCTCAGCCGCTTCTCCTGCACACGGAGAGCGTGCTAGCTGCTGAAACGTGAAGAAAGAAGCTGCAGAAGACTGGCACTGAGCGTGCAGCTTTCCAGCGGAGAGAAAAAGCTACTTGAACACTCTGCAAGCCTTTCCACTCCCAAAAACATGCACATGGAAGGAGCTGCTGCAAAAGCGATGCTGTGCTCGCTGCTGCTCCTCCTGAAGCTCTGGCTGCTAAATCTGAGGCTTTCCTTCCAATTTCAAGCTGCAAAGCACTTGCTGAATTGCAGGGAAAGTCCGGGAGGCATTTGCTGTGCTGGCACACTTTCTCCTTCCTAGACAGAGTGGAAAAGCTTTTCCCTGCCGTGTAGGCGACAGGAGACGCATTAGACGGGCATCCGGAGCTGTCCGAAGGTAAGCGCCTGTTGCCGGCCTCTTTCGGCACAAGCCCCCGCTCCGGAGCGCACCGCGGCCGGCAGGATGCTCTCTGCCGGCGAAGGTGCCGCTTCTCCGGCAAGGAAGCCTCAGCCGCTTCTCCTGCACACGGAGAGCGTGCTAGCTGCTGAAACGTGAAGAAAGAAGCTGCAGAACACTGGCACTGAGCGTGCAGCTTTCCAGCGGAGAGAAAAAGCTACTTGAACACTCTGCAAGCCTTTCCACTCCCAAAAACATGCACATGGAAGGAGCTGCTGCAAAAGCGATGCTGTGCTCGCTGCTGCTCCTCCTGAAGCTCTGGCTGCTAAATCTGAGGCTTTCCTTCCAATTTCAAGCTGCAAAGCACTTGCTGAATTGCAGGGAAAGTCCGGGAGGCATTTGCTGTGCTGGCACACTTTCTCCTTCCTAGACAGAGTGGAAAAGCTTTTCCCTGCCGTGTAGGCGACAGGAGACGCATTAGACGGGCATCTGGAGCTGTCCGAAGGTAAGCGCCTGTTGCCGGCCTCTTTCGGCACAAGCCCCCGCTCCGGAGCGCACCGCGGCCGGCAGGATGCTCTCTGCCGGCGAAGGTGCCGCTTCTCCGGCAAGGAAGCCTCAGCCGCTTCTCCTGCACACGGAGAGCGTGCTAGCTGCTGAAACGTGAAGAAAGAAGCTGCAGAAGACTGGCACTGAGCGTGCAGCTTTCCAGCGGAGAGAAAAAGCTACTTGAACACTCTGCAAGCCTTTCCACTCCCAAAAACATGCACATGGAAGGAGCTGCTGCAAAAGCGATGCTGTGCTCGCTGCTGCTCCTCCTGAAGCTCTGGCTGCTAAATCTGAGGCTTTCCTTCCAATTTCAAGCTGCAAAGCACTTGCTGAATTGCAGGGAAAGTCCGGGAGGCATTTGCTGTGCTGGCACACTTTCTCCTTCCTAGACAGAGTGGAAAAGCTTTTCCCTGCCGTGTAGGCGACAAGAGACGCATTAGACGGGCATCCGGAGCTGTCCGAAGGTAAGCGCCTGTTCCCGGCCTCTTTCGGCACAAGCCCCCGCTCCGGAGCGCACCGCGGCCGGCAGGATGCTCTCTGCCGGCGAAGGTGCCGCTTCTCCGGCAAGGAAGCCTCAGCCGCTTCTCCTGCACACGGAGAGCGTGCTAGCTGCTGAAACGTGAAGAAAGAAGCTGCAGAACACTGGCACTGAGCGTGCAGCTTTCCAGCGGAGAGAAAAAGCTACTTGAACACTCTGCAAGCCTTTCCACTCCCAAAAACATGCACATGGAAGGAGCTGCTGCAAAAGCGATGCTGTGCTCGCTGCTGCTCCTCCTGAAGCTCTGGCTGCTAAATCTGAGGCTTTCCTTCCAATTTCAAGCTGCAAAGCACTTGCTGAATTGCAGGGAAAGTCCGGGAGGCATTTGCTGTGCTGGCACACTTTCTCCTTCCTAGACAGAGTGGAAAAGCTTTTCCCTGCCGTGTAGGCGACAAGAGACGCATTAGACGGGCATCCGGAGCTGTCCGAAGGTAAGCGCCTGTTGCCGGCCTCTTTCGGCACAAGCCCCCGCTCCGGAGCGCACCGCGGCCGGCAGGATGCTCTCTGCCGGCGAAGGTGCCGCTTCTCCGGCAAGGAAGCCTCAGCCGCTTCTCCTGCACACGGAGAGCGTGCTAGCTGCTGAAACGTGAAGAAAGAAGCTGCAGAACACTGGCACTGAGCGTGCAGCTTTCCAGCGGAGAGAAAAAGCTACTTGAACACTCTGCAAGCCTTTCCACTCCCAAAAACATGCACATGGAAGGAGCTGCTGCAAAAGCGATGCTGTGCTCGCTGCTGCTCCTCCTGAAGCTCTGGCTGCTAAATCTGAGGCTTTCCTTCCAATTTCAAGCTGCAAAGCACTTGCTGAATTGCAGGGAAAGTCCGGGAGGCATTTGCTGTGCTGGCACACTTTCTCCTTCCTAGACAGAGTGGAAAAGCTTTTCCCTGCCGTGTAGGCGACAGGAGACGCATTAGACGGGCATCCGGAGCTGTCCGAAGGTAAGCGCCTGTTGCCGGCCTCTTTCGGCACAAGCCCCCGCTCCGGAGCGCACCGCGGCCGGCAGGATGCTCTCTGCCGGCGAAGGTGCCGCTTCTCCGGCAAGGAAGCCTCAGCCGCTTCTCCTGCACACGGAGAGCGTGCTAGCTGCTGAAACGTGAAGAAAGAAGCTGCAGAAGACTGGCACTGAGCGTGCAGCTTTCCAGCGGAGAGAAAAAGCTACTTGAACACTCTGCAAGCCTTTCCACTCCCAAAAACATGCACATGGAAGGAGCTGCTGCAAAAGCGATGCTGTGCTCGCTGCTGCTCCTCCTGAAGCTCTGGCTGCTAAATCGGAGGCTTTCCTTCTAATTTCAAGCTGCAAAGCACTTGCTGAATTGCAGGGAAAGTCCGGGAGGCATTTGCTGTGCTGGCACACTTTCTCCTTCCTAGACAGAGTGGAAAAGCTTTTCCCTGCCGTGTAGGCGACAGGAGACGCATTAGACGGGCATCCGGAGCTGTCCGAAGGTAAGCGCCTGTTGCCGGCCTCTTTCGGCACAAGCCCCCGCTCCGGAGCGCACCGCGGCCGGCAGGATGCTCTCTGCCGGCGAAGGTGCCGCTTCTCCGGCAAGGAAGCCTCAGCCGCTTCTCCTGCACACGGAGAGCGTGCTAGCTGCTGAAACGTGAAGAAAGAAGCTGCAGAACACTGGCACTGAGCGTGCAGCTTTCCAGCGGAGAGAAAAAGCTACTTGAACACTCTGCAAGCCTTTCCACTCCCAAAAACATGCACATGGAAGGAGCTGCTGCAAAAGCGATGCTGTGCTCGCTGCTGCTCCTCCTGAAGCTCTGGCTGCTAAATCTGAGGCTTTCCTTCCAATTTCAAGCTGCAAAGCACTTGCTGAATTGCAGGGAAAGTCCGGGAGGCATTTGCTGTGCTGGCACACTTTCTCCTTCCTAGACAGAGTGGAAAAGCTTTTCCCTGCCGTGTAGGCGACAGGAGACGCATTAGACGGGCATCCGGAGCTGTCCGAAGGTAAGCGCCTGTTGCCGGCCTCTTTCGGCACAAGCCCCCGCTCCGGAGCGCACCGCGGCCGGCAGGATGCTCTCTGCCGGCGAAGGCGCCGCTTCTCCGGCAAGGAAGCCTCAGCCGCTTCTCCTGCACACGGAGAGCGTGCTAGCTGCTGAAACGTGAAGAAAGAAGCTGCAGAAGACTGGCACTGAGCGTGCAGCTTTCCAGCGGAGAGAAAAAGCTACTTGAACACTCTGCAAGCCTTTCCACTCCCAAAAACATGCACATGGAAGGAGCTGCTGCAAAAGCGATGCTGTGCTCGCTGCTGCTCCTCCTGAAGCTCTGGCTGCTAAATCTGAGGCTTTCCTTCCAATTTCAAGCTGCAAAGCACTTGCTGAATTGCAGGGAAAGTCCGGGAGGCATTTGCTGTGCTGGCACACTTTCTCCTTCCTAGACAGAGTGGAAAAGCTTTTCCCTGCCGTGTAGGCGACAGGAGACGCATTAGACGGGCATCTGGAGCTGTCCGAAGGTAAGCGCCTGTTGCCGGCCTCTTTCGGCACAAGCCCCCGCTCCGGAGCGCACCGCGGCCGGCAGGATGCTCTCTGCCGGCGAAGGTGCCGCTTCTCCGGCAAGGAAGCCTCAGCCGCTTCTCCTGCACACGGAGAGCGTGCTAGCTGCTGAAACGTGAAGAAAGAAGCTGCAGAACACTGGCACTGAGCGTGCAGCTTTCCAGCGGAGAGAAAAAGCTACTTGAACACTCTGCAAGCCTTTCCACTCCCAAAAACATGCACATGGAAGGAGCTGCTGCAAAAGCGATGCTGTGCTCGCTGCTGCTCCTCCTGAAGCTCTGGCTGCTAAATCTGAGGCTTTCCTTCCAATTTCAAGCTGCAAAGCACTTGCTGAATTGCAGGGAAAGTCCGGGAGGCATTTGCTGTGCTGGCACACTTTCTCCTTCCTAGACAGAGTGGAAAAGCTTTTCCCTGCCGTGTAGGCGACAGGAGACGCATTAGACGGGCATCCGGAGCTGTCCGAAGGTAAGCGCCTGTTGCCGGCCTCTTTCGGCACAAGCCCCCGCTCCGGAGCGCACCGCGGCCGGCAGGATGCTCTCTGCCGGCGAACGTGCCGCTTCTCCGGCAAGGAAGCCTCAGCCGCTTCTCCTGCACACGGAGAGCGTGCTAGCTGCTGAAACGTGAAGAAAGAAGCTGCAGAAGACTGGCACTGAGCGTGCAGCTTTCCAGCGGAGAGAAAAAGCTACTTGAACACTCTGCAAGCCTTTCCACTCCCAAAAACATGCACATGGAAGGAGCTGCTGCAAAAGCGATGCTGTTCTCGCTGCTGCTCCTCCTGAAGCTCTGGCTGCTAAATCTGAGGCTTTCCTTCCAATTTCAAGCTGCAAAGCACTTGCTGAATTGCAGGGAAGGTCCGGGAGGCATTTGCTGTGCTGGCACACTTTCTCCTTCCTAGACAGAGTGGAAAAGCTTTTCCCTGCCGTGTAGGCGACAGGAGACGCATTAGACGGGCATCCGGAGCTGTCCGAAGGTAAGCGCCTGTTGCCGGCCTCTTTCGGCACAAGCCCCCGCTCCGGAGCGCACCGCGGCCGGCAGGATGCTCTCTGCCGGCGAAGGTGCCGCTTCTCCGGCAAGGAAGCCTCAGCCGCTTCTCCTGCACACGGAGAGCGTGCTAGCTGCTGAAACGTGAAGAAAGAAGCTGCAGAACACTGGCACTGAGCGTGCAGCTTTCCAGCGGAGAGAAAAAGCTACTTGAACACTCTGCAAGCCTTTCCACTCCCAAAAACATGCACATGGAAGGAGCTGCTGCAAAAGCGATGCTGTGCTCGCTGCTGCTCCTCCTGAAGCTCTGGCTGCTAAATCTGAGTCTTTCCCTGCAATTTCAAGCTGCAAAGCACTTGCTGAATTGCAGGGAAAGTCCGGGAGGCATTTGCTGTGCTGGCACACTTTCTCCTTCCTAGACAGAGTGGAAAAGCTTTTCCCTGCCGTGTAGGCGACAGGAGACGCATTAGACGGGCATCCGGAGCTGTCCGAAGGTAAGCGCCTGTTGCCGGCCTCTTTCGGCACAAGCCCCCGCTCCGGAGCGCACCGCGGCCGGCAGGATGCTCTCTGCCGGCGAAGGTGCCGCTTCTCCGGCAAGGAAGCCTCAGCCGCTTCTCCTGCACACGGAGAGCGTGCTAGCTGCTGAAACGTGAAGAAAGAAGCTGCAGAACACTGGCACTGAGCGTGCAGCTTTCCAGCGGAGAGAAAAAGCTACTTGAACACTCTGCAAGCCTTTCCACTCCCAAAAACATGCACATGGAAGGAGCTGCTGCAAAAGCGATGCTGTGCTCGCTGCTGCTCCTCCTGAAGCTCTGGCTGCTAAATCGGAGGCTTTCCTTCCAATTTCAAGCTGCAAAGCACTTGCTGAATTGCAGGGAAAGTCCGGGAGGCATTTGCTGTGCTGGCACACTTTCTCCTTCCTAGACAGAGTGGAAAAGCTTTTCCCTGCCGTGTAGGCGACAGGAGACGCATTAGACGGGCATCCGGAGCTGTCCGAAGGTAAGCGCCTGTTGCCGGCCTCTTTCGGCACAAGCCCCCGCTCCGGAGCGCACCGCGGCCGGCAGGATGCTCTCTGCCGGCGAAGGCGCCGCTTCTCCGGCAAGGAAGCCTCAGCCGCTTCTCCTGCACACGGAGAGCGTGCGAGCTGCTGAAACGTGAAGAAAGAAGCTGCAGAACACTGGCACTGAGCGTGCAGCTTTCCAGCGGAGAGAAAAAGCTACTTGAACACTCTGCAAGCCTTTCCACTCCCAAAAACATGCACATGGAAGGAGCTGCTGCAAAAGCGATGCTGTGCTCGCTGCTGCTCCTCCTGAAGCTCTGGCTGCTAAATCCGAGGCTTTCCTTCCAATTTCAAGCTGCAAAGCACTTGCTGAATTGCAGGGAAAGTCCGGGAGGCATTTGCTGTGCTGGCACACTTTCTCCTTCCTAGACAGAGTGGAAAAGCTTTTCCCTGCCGTGTAGGCGACAGGAGACGCATTAGACGGGCATCCGGAGCTGTCCGAAGGTAAGCGCCTGTTGCCGGCCTCTTTCGGCACAAGCCCCCGCTCCGGAGCGCACCGCGGCCGGCAGGATGCTCTCTGCCGGCGAAGGTGCCGCTTCTCCGGCAAGGAAGCCTCAGCCGCTTCTCCTGCACACGGAGAGCGTGCTAGCTGCTGAAACGTGAAGAAAGAAGCTGCAGAAGACTGGCACTGAGCGTGCAGCTTTCCAGCGGAGAGAAAAAGCTACTTGAACACTCTGCAAGCCTTTCCACTCCCAAAAACATGCACATGGAAGGAGCTGCTGCAAAAGCGATGCTGTGCTCGCTGCTGCTCCTCCTGAAGCTCTGGCTGCTAAATCTGAGGCTTTCCTTCCAATTTCAAGCTGCAAAGCACTTGCTGAATTGCAGGGAAAGTCCGGGAGGCATTTGCTGTGCTGGCACACTTTCTCCTTCCTAGACAGAGTGGAAAAGCTTTTCCCTGCCGTGTAGGCGACAGGAGACGCATTAGACGGGCATCCGGAGCTGTCCGAAGGTAAGCGCCTGTTGCCGGCCTCTTTCGGCACAAGCCCCCGCTCCGGAGCGCACCGCGGCCGGCAGGATGCTCTCTGCCGGCGAAGGTGCCGCTTCTCCGGCAAGGAAGCCTCAGCCGCTTCTCCTGCACACGGAGAGCGTGCTAGCTGCTGAAACGTGAAGAAAGAAGCTGCAGAAGACTGGCACTGAGCGTGCAGCTTTCCAGCGGAGAGAAAAAGCTACTTGAACACTCTGCAAGCCTTTCCACTCCCAAAAACATGCACATGGAAGGAGCTGCTGCAAAAGCGATGCTGTGCTCGCTGCTGCTCCTCCTGAAGCTCTGGCTGCTAAATCGGAGGCTTTCCTTCCAATTTCAAGCTGCAAAGCACTTGCTGAATTGCAGGGAAAGTCCGGGAGGCATTTGCTGTGCTGGCACACTTTCTCCTTCCTAGACAGAGTGGAAAAGCTTTTCCCTGCCGTGTAGGCGACAGGAGACGCATTAGACGGGCATCCGGAGCTGTCCGAAGGTAAGCGCCTGTTGCCGGCCTCTTTCGGCACAAGCCCCCGCTCCGGAGCGCACCGCGGCCGGCAGGATGCTCTCTGCCGGCGAAGGCGCCGCTTCTCCGGCAAGGAAGCCTCAGCCGCTTCTCCTGCACACGGAGAGCGTGCTAGCTGCTGAAACGTGAAGAAAGAAGCTGCAGAAGACTGGCACTGAGCGTGCAGCTTTCCAGCGGAGAGAAAAAGCTACTTGAACACTCTGCAAGCCTTTCCACTCCCAAAAACATGCACATGGAAGGAGCTGCTGCAAAAGCGATGCTGTGCTCGCTGCTGCTCCTCCTGAAGCTCTGGCTTCTAAATCTGAGGCTTTCCTTCCAATTTCAAGCTGCAAAGCACTTGCTGAATTGCAGGGAAAGTCCGGGAGGCATTTGCTGTGCTGGCACACTTTCTCCTTCCTAGACAGAGTGGAAAAGCTTTTCCCTGCCGTGTAGGCGACAGGAGACGCATTAGACGGGCATCCGGAGCTGTCCGAAGGTAAGCGCCTGTTGCCGGCCTCTTTCGGCACAAGCCCCCGCTCCGGAGCGCACCGCGGCCGGCAGGATGCTCTCTGCCGGCGAAGGCGCCGCTTCTCCGGCAAGGAAGCCTCTGCCGCTTCTCCTGCACACGGAGAGCGTGCTAGCTGCTGAAACGTGAAGAAAGAAGCTGCAGAAGACTGGCACTGAGCGTGCAGCTTTCCAGCGGAGAGAAAAAGCTACTTGAACACTCTGCAAGCCTTTCCACTCCCAAAAACATGCACATGGAAGGAGCTGCTGCAAAAGCGATGCTGTGCTCGCTGCTGCTCCTCCTGAAGCTCTGGCTGCTAAATCTGAGGCTTTCCTTCCAATTTCAAGCTGCAAAGCACTTGCTGAATTGCAGGGAAAGTCCGGGAGGCATTTGCTGTGCTGGCACACTTTCTCCTTCCTAGACAGAGTGGAAAAGCTTTTCCCTGCCGTGTAGGCGACAGGAGACGCATTAGACGGGCATCCGGAGCTGTCCGAAGGTAAGCGCCTGTTGCCGGCCTCTTTCGGCACAAGCCCCCGCTCCGGAGCGCACCGCGGCCGGCAGGATGCTCTCTGCCGGCGAAGGTGCCGCTTCTCCGGCAAGGAAGCCTCAGCCGCTTCTCCTGCACACGGAGAGCGTGCTAGCTGCTGAAACGTGAAGAAAGAAGCTGCAGAACACTGGCACTGAGCGTGCAGCTTTCCAGCGGAGAGAAAAAGCTACTTGAACACTCTGCAAGCCTTTCCACTCCCAAAAACATGCACATGGAAGGAGCTGCTGCAAAAGCGATGCTGTGCTCGCTGCTGCTCCTCCTGAAGCTCTGGCTGCTAAATCGGAGGCTTTCCTTCCAATTTCAAGCTGCAAAGCACTTGCTGAATTGCAGGGAAAGTCCGGGAGGCATTTGCTGTGCTGGCACACTTTCTCCTTCCTAGACAGAGTGGAAAAGCTTTTCCCTGCCGTGTAGGCGACAGGAGACGCATTAGACGGGCATCCGGAGCTGTCCGAAGGTAAGCGCCTGTTGCCGGCCTCTTTCGGCACAAGCCCCCGCTCCGGAGCGCACCGCGGCCGGCAGGATGCTCTCTGCCGGCGAAGGCGCCGCTTCTCCGGCAAGGAAGCCTCAGCCGCTTCTCCTGCACACGGAGAGCGTGCTAGCTGCTGAAACGTGAAGAAAGAAGCTGCAGAACACTGGCACTGAGCGTGCAGCTTTCCAGCGGAGAGAAAAAGCTACTTGAACACTCTGCAAGCCTTTCCACTCCCAAAAACATGCACATGGAAGGAGCTGCTGCAAAAGCGATGCTGTGCTCGCTGCTGCTCCTCCTGAAGCTCTGGCTTCTAAATCTGAGGCTTTCCTTCCAATTTCAAGCTGCAAAGCACTTGCTGAATTGCAGGGAAAGTCCGGGAGGCATTTGCTGTGCTGGCACACTTTCTCCTTCCTAGACAGAGTGGAAAAGCTTTTCCCTGCCGTGTAGGCGACAGGAGACGCATTAGACGGGCATCCGGAGCTGTCCGAAGGTAAGCGCCTGTTGCCGGCCTCTTTCGGCACAAGCCCCCGCTCCGGAGCGCACCGCGGCCGGCAGGATGCTCTCTGCCGGCGAAGGTGCCGCTTCTCCGGCAAGGAAGCCTCTGCCGCTTCTCCTGCACACGGAGAGCGTGCTAGCTGCTGAAACGTGAAGAAAGAAGCTGCAGAAGACTGGCACTGAGCGTGCAGCTTTCCAGCGGAGAGAAAAAGCTACTTGAACACTCTGCAAGCCTTTCCACTCCCAAAAACATGCACATGGAAGGAGCTGCTGCAAAAGCGATGCTGTGCTCGCTGCTGCTCCTCCTGAAGCTCTGGCTGCTAAATCTGAGGCTTTCCTTCCAATTTCAAGCTGCAAAGCACTTGCTGAATTGCAGGGAAAGTCCGGGAGGCATTTGCTGTGCTGGCACACTTTCTCCTTCCTAGACAGAGTGGAAAAGCTTTTCCCTGCCGTGTAGGCGACAGGAGACGCATTAGACGGGCATCCGGAGCTGTCCGAAGGTAAGCGCCTGTTGCCGGCCTCTTTCGGCACAAGCCCCCGCTCCGGAGCGCACCGCGGCCGGCAGGATGCTCTCTGCCGGCGAAGGCGCCGCTTCTCCGGCAAGGAAGCCTCAGCCGCTTCTCCTGCACACGGAGAGCGTGCTAGCTGCTGAAACGTGAAGAAAGAAGCTGCAGAACACTGGCACTGAGCGTGCAGCTTTCCAGCGGAGAGAAAAAGCTACTTGAACACTCTGCAAGCCTTTCCACTCCCAAAAACATGCACATGGAAGGAGCTGCTGCAAAAGCGATGCTGTGCTCGCTGCTGCTCCTCCTGAAGCTCTGGCTGCTAAATCTGAGGCTTTCCTTCCAATTTCAAGCTGCAAAGCACTTGCTGAATTGCAGGGAAAGTCCGGGAGGCATTTGCTGTGCTGGCACACTTTCTCCTTCCTAGACAGAGTGGAAAAGCTTTTCCCTGCCGTGTAGGCGACAGGAGACGCATTAGACGGGCATCCGGAGCTGTCCGAAGGTAAGCGCCTGTTGCCGGCCTCTTTCGGCACAAGCCCCCGCTCCGGAGCGCACCGCGGCCGGCAGGATGCTCTCTGCCGGCGAAGGTGCCGCTTCTCCGGCAAGGAAGCCTCAGCCGCTTCTCCTGCACACGGAGAGCGTGCTAGCTGCTGAAACGTGAAGAAAGAAGCTGCAGAACACTGGCACTGAGCGTGCAGCTTTCCAGCGGAGAGAAAAAGCTACTTGAACACTCTGCAAGCCTTTCCACTCCCAAAAACATGCACATGGAAGGAGCTGCTGCAAAAGCGATGCTGTGCTCGCTGCTGCTCCTCCTGAAGCTCTGGCTGCTAAATCTGAGGCTTTCCTTCCAATTTCAAGCTGCAAAGCACTTGCTGAATTGCAGGGAAAGTCCGGGAGGCATTTGCTGTGCTGGCACACTTTCTCCTTCCTAGACAGAGTGGAAAAGCTTTTCCCTGCCGTGTAGGCGACAGGAGACGCATTAGACGGGCATCCGGAGCTGTCCGAAGGTAAGCGCCTGTTGCCGGCCTCTTTCGGCACAAGCCCCCGCTCCGGAGCGCACCGCGGCCGGCAGGATGCTCTCTGCCGGCGAAGGTGCCGCTTCTCCGGCAAGGAAGCCTCTGCCGCTTCTCCTGCACACGGAGAGCGTGCTAGCTGCTGAAACGTGAAGAAAGAAGCTGCAGAACACTGGCACTGAGCGTGCAGCTTTCCAGCGGAGAGAAAAAGCTACTTGAACACTCTGCAAGCCTTTCCACTCCCAAAAACATGCACATGGAAGGAGCTGCTGCAAAAGCGATGCTGTGCTCGCTGCTGCTCCTCCTGAAGCTCTGGCTGCTAAATCTGAGGCTTTCCTTCCAATTTCAAGCTGCAAAGCACTTGCTGAATTGCAGGGAAAGTCCGGGAGGCATTTGCTGTGCTGGCACACTTTCTCCTTCCTAGACAGAGTGGAAAAGCTTTTCCCTGCCGTGTAGGCGACAGGAGACGCATTAGACGGGCATCCGGAGCTGTCCGAAGGTAAGCGCCTGTTGCCGGCCTCTTTCGGCACAAGCCCCCGCTCCGGAGCGCACCGCGGCCGGCAGGATGCTCTCTGCCGGCGAAGGTGCCGCTTCTCCGGCAAGGAAGCCTCAGCCGCTTCTCCTGCACACGGAGAGCGTGCTAGCTGCTGAAACGTGAAGAAAGAAGCTGCAGAAGACTGGCACTGAGCGTGCAGCTTTCCAGCGGAGAGAAAAAGCTACTTGAACACTCTGCAAGCCTTTCCACTCCCAAAAACATGCACATGGAAGGAGCTGCTGCAAAAGCGATGCTGTGCTCGCTGCTGCTCCTCCTGAAGCTCTGGCTGCTAAATCTGAGGCTTTCCTTCCAATTTCAAGCTGCAAAGCACTTGCTGAATTGCAGGGAAAGTCCGGGAGGCATTTGCTGTGCTGGCACACTTTCTCCTTCCTAGACAGAGTGGAAAAGCTTTTCCCTGCCGTGTAGGCGACAAGAGACGCATTAGACGGGCATCCGGAGCTGTCCGAAGGTAAGCGCCTGTTGCCGGCCTCTTTCGGCACAAGCCCCCGCTCCGGAGCGCACCGCGGCCGGCAGGATGCTCTCTGCCGGCGAAGGTGCCGCTTCTCCGGCAAGGAAGCCTCAGCCGCTTCTCCTGCACACGGAGAGCGTGCTAGCTGCTGAAACGTGAAGAAAGAAGCTGCAGAACACTGGCACTGAGCGTGCAGCTTTCCAGCGGAGAGAAAAAGCTACTTGAACACTCTGCAAGCCTTTCCACTCCCAAAAACATGCACATGGAAGGAGCTGCTGCAAAAGCGATGCTGTGCTCGCTGCTGCTCCTCCTGAAGCTCTGGCTGCTAAATCTGAGGCTTTCCTTCCAATTTCAAGCTGCAAAGCACTTGCTGAATTGCAGGGAAAGTCCGGGAGGCATTTGCTGTGCTGGCACACTTTCTCCTTCCTAGACAGAGTGGAAAAGCTTTTCCCTGCCGTGTAGGCGACAGGAGACGCATTAGACGGGCATCCGGAGCTGTCCGAAGGTAAGCGCCTGTTGCCGGCCTCTTTCGGCACAAGCCCCCGCTCCGGAGCGCACCGCGGCCGGCAGGATGCTCTCTGCCGGCGAAGGTGCCGCTTCTCCGGCAAGGAAGCCTCAGCCGCTTCTCCTGCACACGGAGAGCGTGCTAGCTGCTGAAACGTGAAGAAAGAAGCTGCAGAACACTGGCACTGAGCGTGCAGCTTTCCAGCGGAGAGAAAAAGCTACTTGAACACTCTGCAAGCCTTTCCACTCCCAAAAACATGCACATGGAAGGAGCTGCTGCAAAAGCGATGCTGTGCTCGCTGCTGCTCCTCCTGAAGCTCTGGCTGCTAAATCTGAGGCTTTCCTTCCAATTTCAAGCTGCAAAGCACTTGCTGAATTGCAGGGAAAGTCCGGGAGGCATTTGCTGTGCTGGCACACTTTCTCCTTCCTAGACAGAGTGGAAAAGCTTTTCCCTGCCGTGTAGGCGACAGGAGACGCATTAGACGGGCATCCGGAGCTGTCCGAAGGTAAGCGCCTGTTGCCGGCCTCTTTCGGCACAAGCCCCCGCTCCGGAGCGCACCGCGGCCGGCAGGATGCTCTCTGCCGGCGAAGGTGCCGCTTCTCCGGCAAGGAAGCCTCAGCCGCTTCTCCTGCACACGGAGAGCGTGCTAGCTGCTGAAACGTGAAGAAAGAAGCTGCAGAACACTGGCACTGAGCGTGCAGCTTTCCAGCGGAGAGAAAAAGCTACTTGAACACTCTGCAAGCCTTTCCACTCCCAAAAACATGCACATGGAAGGAGCTGCTGCAAAAGCGATGCTGTGCTCGCTGCTGCTCCTCCTGAAGCTCTGGCTGCTAAATCTGAGGCTTTCCTTCCAATTTCAAGCTGCAAAGCACTTGCTGAATTGCAGGGAAAGTCCGGGAGGCATTTGCTGTGCTGGCACACTTTCTCCTTCCTAGACAGAGTGGAAAAGCTTTTCCCTGCCGTGTAGGCGACAGGAGACGCATTAGACGGGCATCCGGAGCTGTCCGAAGGTAAGCGCCTGTTGCCGGCCTCTTTCGGCACAAGCCCCCGCTCCGGAGCGCACCGCGGCCGGCAGGATGCTCTCTGCCGGCGAAGGTGCCGCTTCTCCGGCAAGGAAGCCTCAGCCGCTTCTCCTGCACACGGAGAGCGTGCTAGCTGCTGAAACGTGAAGAAAGAAGCTGCAGAAGACTGGCACTGAGCGTGCAGCTTTCCAGCGGAGAGAAAAAGCTACTTGAACACTCTGCAAGCCTTTCCACTCCCAAAAACATGCACATGGAAGGAGCTGCTGCAAAAGCGATGCTGTGCTCGCTGCTGCTCCTCCTGAAGCTCTGGCTGCTAAATCGGAGGCTTTCCTTCTAATTTCAAGCTGCAAAGCACTTGCTGAATTGCAGGGAAAGTCCGGGAGGCATTTGCTGTGCTGGCACACTTTCTCCTTCCTAGACAGAGTGGAAAAGCTTTTCCCTGCCGTGTAGGCGACAGGAGACGCATTAGACGGGCATCCGGAGCTGTCCGAAGGTAAGCGCCTGTTGCCGGCCTCTTTCGGCACAAGCCCCCGCTCCGGAGCGCACCGCGGCCGGCAGGATGCTCTCTGCCGGCGAAGGCGCCGCTTCTCCGGCAAGGAAGCCTCAGCCGCTTCTCCTGCACACGGAGAGCGTGCTAGCTGCTGAAACGTGAAGAAAGAAGCTGCAGAACACTGGCACTGAGCGTGCAGCTTTCCAGCGGAGAGAAAAAGCTACTTGAACACTCTGCAAGCCTTTCCACTCCCAAAAACATGCACATGGAAGGAGCTGCTGCAAAAGCGATGCTGTGCTCGCTGCTGCTCCTCCTGAAGCTCTGGCTTCTAAATCTGAGGCTTTCCTTCCAATTTCAAGCTGCAAAGCACTTGCTGAATTGCAGGGAAAGTCCGGGAGGCATTTGCTGTGCTGGCACACTTTCTCCTTCCTAGACAGAGTGGAAAAGCTTTTCCCTGCCGTGTAGGCGACAGGAGACGCATTAGACGGGCATCCGGAGCTGTCCGAAGGTAAGCGCCTGTTGCCGGCCTCTTTCGGCACAAGCCCCCGCTCCGGAGCGCACCGCGGCCGGCAGGATGCTCTCTGCCGGCGAAGGCGCCGCTTCTCCGGCAAGGAAGCCTCAGCCGCTTCTCCTGCACACGGAGAGCGTGCTAGCTGCTGAAACGTGAAGAAAGAAGCTGCAGAAGACTGGCACTGAGCGTGCAGCTTTCCAGCGGAGAGAAAAAGCTACTTGAACACTCTGCAAGCCTTTCCACTCCCAAAAACATGCACATGGAAGGAGCTGCTGCAAAAGCGATGCTGTGCTCGCTGCTGCTCCTCCTGAAGCTCTGGCTGCTAAATCTGAGGCTTTCCTTCCAATTTCAAGCTGCAAAGCACTTGCTGAATTGCAGGGAAAGTCCGGGAGGCATTTGCTGTGCTGGCACACTTTCTCCTTCCTAGACAGAGTGGAAAAGCTTTTCCCTGCCGTGTAGGCGACAGGAGACGCATTAGACGGGCATCTGGAGCTGTCCGAAGGTAAGCGCCTGTTGCCGGCCTCTTTCGGCACAAGCCCCCGCTCCGGAGCGCACCGCGGCCGGCAGGATGCTCTCTGCCGGCGAAGGTGCCGCTTCTCCGGCAAGGAAGCCTCAGCCGCTTCTCCTGCACACGGAGAGCGTGCTAGCTGCTGAAACGTGAAGAAAGAAGCTGCAGAACACTGGCACTGAGCGTGCAGCTTTCCAGCGGAGAGAAAAAGCTACTTGAACACTCTGCAAGCCTTTCCACTCCCAAAAACATGCACATGGAAGGAGCTGCTGCAAAAGCGATGCTGTGCTCGCTGCTGCTCCTCCTGAAGCTCTGGCTGCTAAATCTGAGGCTTTCCTTCCAATTTCAAGCTGCAAAGCACTTGCTGAATTGCAGGGAAAGTCCGGGAGGCATTTGCTGTGCTGGCACACTTTCTCCTTCCTAGACAGAGTGGAAAAGCTTTTCCCTGCCGTGTAGGCGACAGGAGACGCATTAGACGGGCATCCGGAGCTGTCCGAAGGTAAGCGCCTGTTGCCGGCCTCTTTCGGCACAAGCCCCCGCTCCGGAGCGCACCGCGGCCGGCAGGATGCTCTCTGCCGGCGAAGGTGCCGCTTCTCCGGCAAGGAAGCCTCAGCCGCTTCTCCTGCACACGGAGAGCGTGCTAGCTGCTGAAACGTGAAGAAAGAAGCTGCAGAACACTGGCACTGAGCGTGCAGCTTTCCAGCGGAGAGAAAAAGCTACTTGAACACTCTGCAAGCCTTTCCACTCCCAAAAACATGCACATGGAAGGAGCTGCTGCAAAAGCGATGCTGTGCTCGCTGCTGCTCCTCCTGAAGCTCTGGCTGCTAAATCGGAGGCTTTCCTTCCAATTTCAAGCTGCAAAGCACTTGCTGAATTGCAGGGAAAGTCCGGGAGGCATTTGCTGTGCTGGCACACTTTCTCCTTCCTAGACAGAGTGGAAAAGCTTTTCCCTGCCGTGTAGGCGACAGGAGACGCATTAGACGGGCATCCGGAGCTGTCCGAAGGTAAGCGCCTGTTGCCGGCCTCTTTCGGCACAAGCCCCCGCTCCGGAGCGCACCGCGGCCGGCAGGATGCTCTCTGCCGGCGAAGGTGCCGCTTCTCCGGCAAGGAAGCCTCAGCCGCTTCTCCTGCACACGGAGAGCGTGCTAGCTGCTGAAACGTGAAGAAAGAAGCTGCAGAAGACTGGCACTGAGCGTGCAGCTTTCCAGCGGAGAGAAAAAGCTACTTGAACACTCTGCAAGCCTTTCCACTCCCAAAAACATGCACATGGAAGGAGCTGCTGCAAAAGCGATGCTGTTCTCGCTGCTGCTCCTCCTGAAGCTCTGGCTGCTAAATCTGAGGCTTTCCTTCCAATTTCAAGCTGCAAAGCACTTGCTGAATTGCAGGGAAGGTCCGGGAGGCATTTGCTGTGCTGGCACACTTTCTCCTTCCTAGACAGAGTGGAAAAGCTTTTCCCTGCCGTGTAGGCGACAGGAGACGCATTAGACGGGCATCCGGAGCTGTCCGAAGGTAAGCGCCTGTTGCCGGCCTCTTTCGGCACAAGCCCCCGCTCCGGAGCGCACCGCGGCCGGCAGGATGCTCTCTGCCGGCGAAGGTGCCGCTTCTCCGGCAAGGAAGCCTCAGCCGCTTCTCCTGCACACGGAGAGCGTGCTAGCTGCTGAAACGTGAAGAAAGAAGCTGCAGAAGACTGGCACTGAGCGTGCAGCTTTCCAGCGGAGAGAAAAAGCTACTTGAACACTCTGCAAGCCTTTCCACTCCCAAAAACATGCACATGGAAGGAGCTGCTGCAAAAGCGATGCTGTGCTCGCTGCTGCTCCTCCTGAAGCTCTGGCTGCTAAATCTGAGTCTTTCCCTGCAATTTCAAGCTGCAAAGCACTTGCTGAATTGCAGGGAAAGTCCGGGAGGCATTTGCTGTGCTGGCACACTTTCTCCTTCCTAGACAGAGTGGAAAAGCTTTTCCCTGCCGTGTAGGCGACAGGAGACGCATTAGACGGGCATCCGGAGCTGTCCGAAGGTAAGCGCCTGTTGCCGGCCTCTTTCGGCACAAGCCCCCGCTCCGGAGCGCACCGCGGCCGGCAGGATGCTCTCTGCCGGCGAAGGTGCCGCTTCTCCGGCAAGGAAGCCTCAGCCGCTTCTCCTGCACACGGAGAGCGTGCTAGCTGCTGAAACGTGAAGAAAGAAGCTGCAGAACACTGGCACTGAGCGTGCAGCTTTCCAGCGGAGAGAAAAAGCTACTTGAACACTCTGCAAGCCTTTCCACTCCCAAAAACATGCACATGGAAGGAGCTGCTGCAAAAGCGATGCTGTGCTCGCTGCTGCTCCTCCTGAAGCTCTGGCTGCTAAATCGGAGGCTTTCCTTCCAATTTCAAGCTGCAAAGCACTTGCTGAATTGCAGGGAAAGTCCGGGAGGCATTTGCTGTGCTGGCACACTTTCTCCTTCCTAGACAGAGTGGAAAAGCTTTTCCCTGCCGTGTAGGCGACAGGAGACGCATTAGACGGGCATCCGGAGCTGTCCGAAGGTAAGCGCCTGTTGCCGGCCTCTTTCGGCACAAGCCCCCGCTCCGGAGCGCACCGCGGCCGGCAGGATGCTCTCTGCCGGCGAAGGCGCCGCTTCTCCGGCAAGGAAGCCTCAGCCGCTTCTCCTGCACACGGAGAGCGTGCTAGCTGCTGAAACGTGAAGAAAGAAGCTGCAGAAGACTGGCACTGAGCGTGCAGCTTTCCAGCGGAGAGAAAAAGCTACTTGAACACTCTGCAAGCCTTTCCACTCCCAAAAACATGCACATGGAAGGAGCTGCTGCAAAAGCGATGCTGTGCTCGCTGCTGCTCCTCCTGAAGCTCTGGCTGCTAAATCTGAGGCTTTCCTTCCAATTTCAAGCTGCAAAGCACTTGCTGAATTGCAGGGAAAGTCCGGGAGGCATTTGCTGTGCTGGCACACTTTCTCCTTCCTAGACAGAGTGGAAAAGCTTTTCCCTGCCGTGTAGGCGACAGGAGACGCATTAGACGGGCATCCGGAGCTGTCCGAAGGTAAGCGCCTGTTGCCGGCCTCTTTCGGCACAAGCCCCCGCTCCGGAGCGCACCGCGGCCGGCAGGATGCTCTCTGCCGGCGAAGGTGCCGCTTCTCCGGCAA
This sequence comes from Fringilla coelebs, assembly GCF_963513975.1. Lineage (NCBI taxonomy): Eukaryota > Metazoa > Chordata > Aves > Passeriformes > Fringillidae > Fringilla > Fringilla coelebs. The sequence goes on along the minus strand of NW_028167409.1, from coordinate 126,842 downwards.
GGAAGCCTCAGCCGCTTCTCCTGCACACGGAGAGCGTGCTAGCTGCTGAAACGTGAAGAAAGAAGCTGCAGAACACTGGCACTGAGCGTGCAGCTTTCCAGCGGAGAGAAAAAGCTACTTGAACACTCTGCAAGCCTTTCCACTCCCAAAAACATGCACATGGAAGGAGCTGCTGCAAAAGCGATGCTGTGCTCGCTGCTGCTCCTCCTGAAGCTCTGGCTGCTAAATCTGAGGCTTTCCTTCCAATTTCAAGCTGCAAAGCACTTGCTGAATTGCAGGGAAAGTCCGGGAGGCATTTGCTGTGCTGGCACACTTTCTCCTTCCTAGACAGAGTGGAAAAGCTTTTCCCTGCCGTGTAGGCGACAGGAGACGCATTAGACGGGCATCCGGAGCTGTCCGAAGGTAAGCGCCTGTTGCCGGCCTCTTTCGGCACAAGCCCCCGCTCCGGAGCGCACCGCGGCCGGCAGGATGCTCTCTGCCGGCGAAGGTGCCGCTTCTCCGGCAAGGAAGCCTCAGCCGCTTCTCCTGCACACGGAGAGCGTGCTAGCTGCTGAAACGTGAAGAAAGAAGCTGCAGAAGACTGGCACTGAGCGTGCAGCTTTCCAGCGGAGAGAAAAAGCTACTTGAACACTCTGCAAGCCTTTCCACTCCCAAAAACATGCACATGGAAGGAGCTGCTGCAAAAGCGATGCTGTGCTCGCTGCTGCTCCTCCTGAAGCTCTGGCTGCTAAATCGGAGGCTTTCCTTCTAATTTCAAGCTGCAAAGCACTTGCTGAATTGCAGGGAAAGTCCGGGAGGCATTTGCTGTGCTGGCACACTTTCTCCTTCCTAGACAGAGTGGAAAAGCTTTTCCCTGCCGTGTAGGCGACAGGAGACGCATTAGACGGGCATCCGGAGCTGTCCGAAGGTAAGCGCCTGTTGCCGGCCTCTTTCGGCACAAGCCCCCGCTCCGGAGCGCACCGCGGCCGGCAGGATGCTCTCTGCCGGCGAAGGCGCCGCTTCTCCGGCAAGGAAGCCTCAGCCGCTTCTCCTGCACACGGAGAGCGTGCTAGCTGCTGAAACGTGAAGAAAGAAGCTGCAGAACACTGGCACTGAGCGTGCAGCTTTCCAGCGGAGAGAAAAAGCTACTTGAACACTCTGCAAGCCTTTCCACTCCCAAAAACATGCACATGGAAGGAGCTGCTGCAAAAGCGATGCTGTGCTCGCTGCTGCTCCTCCTGAAGCTCTGGCTTCTAAATCTGAGGCTTTCCTTCCAATTTCAAGCTGCAAAGCACTTGCTGAATTGCAGGGAAAGTCCGGGAGGCATTTGCTGTGCTGGCACACTTTCTCCTTCCTAGACAGAGTGGAAAAGCTTTTCCCTGCCGTGTAGGCGACAGGAGACGCATTAGACGGGCATCCGGAGCTGTCCGAAGGTAAGCGCCTGTTGCCGGCCTCTTTCGGCACAAGCCCCCGCTCCGGAGCGCACCGCGGCCGGCAGGATGCTCTCTGCCGGCGAAGGCGCCGCTTCTCCGGCAAGGAAGCCTCAGCCGCTTCTCCTGCACACGGAGAGCGTGCTAGCTGCTGAAACGTGAAGAAAGAAGCTGCAGAAGACTGGCACTGAGCGTGCAGCTTTCCAGCGGAGAGAAAAAGCTACTTGAACACTCTGCAAGCCTTTCCACTCCCAAAAACATGCACATGGAAGGAGCTGCTGCAAAAGCGATGCTGTGCTCGCTGCTGCTCCTCCTGAAGCTCTGGCTGCTAAATCTGAGGCTTTCCTTCCAATTTCAAGCTGCAAAGCACTTGCTGAATTGCAGGGAAAGTCCGGGAGGCATTTGCTGTGCTGGCACACTTTCTCCTTCCTAGACAGAGTGGAAAAGCTTTTCCCTGCCGTGTAGGCGACAGGAGACGCATTAGACGGGCATCTGGAGCTGTCCGAAGGTAAGCGCCTGTTGCCGGCCTCTTTCGGCACAAGCCCCCGCTCCGGAGCGCACCGCGGCCGGCAGGATGCTCTCTGCCGGCGAAGGTGCCGCTTCTCCGGCAAGGAAGCCTCAGCCGCTTCTCCTGCACACGGAGAGCGTGCTAGCTGCTGAAACGTGAAGAAAGAAGCTGCAGAACACTGGCACTGAGCGTGCAGCTTTCCAGCGGAGAGAAAAAGCTACTTGAACACTCTGCAAGCCTTTCCACTCCCAAAAACATGCACATGGAAGGAGCTGCTGCAAAAGCGATGCTGTGCTCGCTGCTGCTCCTCCTGAAGCTCTGGCTGCTAAATCTGAGGCTTTCCTTCCAATTTCAAGCTGCAAAGCACTTGCTGAATTGCAGGGAAAGTCCGGGAGGCATTTGCTGTGCTGGCACACTTTCTCCTTCCTAGACAGAGTGGAAAAGCTTTTCCCTGCCGTGTAGGCGACAGGAGACGCATTAGACGGGCATCCGGAGCTGTCCGAAGGTAAGCGCCTGTTGCCGGCCTCTTTCGGCACAAGCCCCCGCTCCGGAGCGCACCGCGGCCGGCAGGATGCTCTCTGCCGGCGAAGGTGCCGCTTCTCCGGCAAGGAAGCCTCAGCCGCTTCTCCTGCACACGGAGAGCGTGCTAGCTGCTGAAACGTGAAGAAAGAAGCTGCAGAACACTGGCACTGAGCGTGCAGCTTTCCAGCGGAGAGAAAAAGCTACTTGAACACTCTGCAAGCCTTTCCACTCCCAAAAACATGCACATGGAAGGAGCTGCTGCAAAAGCGATGCTGTGCTCGCTGCTGCTCCTCCTGAAGCTCTGGCTGCTAAATCGGAGGCTTTCCTTCCAATTTCAAGCTGCAAAGCACTTGCTGAATTGCAGGGAAAGTCCGGGAGGCATTTGCTGTGCTGGCACACTTTCTCCTTCCTAGACAGAGTGGAAAAGCTTTTCCCTGCCGTGTAGGCGACAGGAGACGCATTAGACGGGCATCCGGAGCTGTCCGAAGGTAAGCGCCTGTTGCCGGCCTCTTTCGGCACAAGCCCCCGCTCCGGAGCGCACCGCGGCCGGCAGGATGCTCTCTGCCGGCGAAGGTGCCGCTTCTCCGGCAAGGAAGCCTCAGCCGCTTCTCCTGCACACGGAGAGCGTGCTAGCTGCTGAAACGTGAAGAAAGAAGCTGCAGAACACTGGCACTGAGCGTGCAGCTTTCCAGCGGAGAGAAAAAGCTACTTGAACACTCTGCAAGCCTTTCCACTCCCAAAAACATGCACATGGAAGGAGCTGCTGCAAAAGCGATGCTGTTCTCGCTGCTGCTCCTCCTGAAGCTCTGGCTGCTAAATCTGAGGCTTTCCTTCCAATTTCAAGCTGCAAAGCACTTGCTGAATTGCAGGGAAGGTCCGGGAGGCATTTGCTGTGCTGGCACACTTTCTCCTTCCTAGACAGAGTGGAAAAGCTTTTCCCTGCCGTGTAGGCGACAGGAGACGCATTAGACGGGCATCCGGAGCTGTCCGAAGGTAAGCGCCTGTTGCCGGCCTCTTTCGGCACAAGCCCCCGCTCCGGAGCGCACCGCGGCCGGCAGGATGCTCTCTGCCGGCGAAGGTGCCGCTTCTCCGGCAAGGAAGCCTCAGCCGCTTCTCCTGCACACGGAGAGCGTGCTAGCTGCTGAAACGTGAAGAAAGAAGCTGCAGAAGACTGGCACTGAGCGTGCAGCTTTCCAGCGGAGAGAAAAAGCTACTTGAACACTCTGCAAGCCTTTCCACTCCCAAAAACATGCACATGGAAGGAGCTGCTGCAAAAGCGATGCTGTGCTCGCTGCTGCTCCTCCTGAAGCTCTGGCTGCTAAATCTGAGTCTTTCCCTGCAATTTCAAGCTGCAAAGCACTTGCTGAATTGCAGGGAAAGTCCGGGAGGCATTTGCTGTGCTGGCACACTTTCTCCTTCCTAGACAGAGTGGAAAAGCTTTTCCCTGCCGTGTAGGCGACAGGAGACGCATTAGACGGGCATCCGGAGCTGTCCGAAGGTAAGCGCCTGTTGCCGGCCTCTTTCGGCACAAGCCCCCGCTCCGGAGCGCACCGCGGCCGGCAGGATGCTCTCTGCCGGCGAAGGTGCCGCTTCTCCGGCAAGGAAGCCTCAGCCGCTTCTCCTGCACACGGAGAGCGTGCTAGCTGCTGAAACGTGAAGAAAGAAGCTGCAGAACACTGGCACTGAGCGTGCAGCTTTCCAGCGGAGAGAAAAAGCTACTTGAACACTCTGCAAGCCTTTCCACTCCCAAAAACATGCACATGGAAGGAGCTGCTGCAAAAGCGATGCTGTGCTCGCTGCTGCTCCTCCTGAAGCTCTGGCTGCTAAATCGGAGGCTTTCCTTCCAATTTCAAGCTGCAAAGCACTTGCTGAATTGCAGGGAAAGTCCGGGAGGCATTTGCTGTGCTGGCACACTTTCTCCTTCCTAGACAGAGTGGAAAAGCTTTTCCCTGCCGTGTAGGCGACAGGAGACGCATTAGACGGGCATCCGGAGCTGTCCGAAGGTAAGCGCCTGTTGCCGGCCTCTTTCGGCACAAGCCCCCGCTCCGGAGCGCACCGCGGCCGGCAGGATGCTCTCTGCCGGCGAAGGTGCCGCTTCTCCGGCAAGGAAGCCTCAGCCGCTTCTCCTGCACACGGAGAGCGTGCTAGCTGCTGAAACGTGAAGAAAGAAGCTGCAGAACACTGGCACTGAGCGTGCAGCTTTCCAGCGGAGAGAAAAAGCTACTTGAACACTCTGCAAGCCTTTCCACTCCCAAAAACATGCACATGGAAGGAGCTGCTGCAAAAGCGATGCTGTGCTCGCTGCTGCTCCTCCTGAAGCTCTGGCTTCTAAATCTGAGGCTTTCCTTCCAATTTCAAGCTGCAAAGCACTTGCTGAATTGCAGGGAAAGTCCGGGAGGCATTTGCTGTGCTGGCACACTTTCTCCTTCCTAGACAGAGTGGAAAAGCTTTTCCCTGCCGTGTAGGCGACAGGAGACGCATTAGACGGGCATCCGGAGCTGTCCGAAGGTAAGCGCCTGTTGCCGGCCTCTTTCGGCACAAGCCCCCGCTCCGGAGCGCACCGCGGCCGGCAGGATGCTCTCTGCCGGCGAAGGCGCCGCTTCTCCGGCAAGGAAGCCTCAGCCGCTTCTCCTGCACACGGAGAGCGTGCTAGCTGCTGAAACGTGAAGAAAGAAGCTGCAGAACACTGGCACTGAGCGTGCAGCTTTCCAGCGGAGAGAAAAAGCTACTTGAACACTCTGCAAGCCTTTCCACTCCCAAAAACATGCACATGGAAGGAGCTGCTGCAAAAGCGATGCTGTGCTCGCTGCTGCTCCTCCTGAAGCTCTGGCTGCTAAATCCGAGGCTTTCCTTCCAATTTCAAGCTGCAAAGCACTTGCTGAATTGCAGGGAAAGTCCGGGAGGCATTTGCTGTGCTGGCACACTTTCTCCTTCCTAGACAGAGTGGAAAAGCTTTTCCCTGCCGTGTAGGCGACAGGAGACGCATTAGACGGGCATCCGGAGCTGTCCGAAGGTAAGCGCCTGTTGCCGGCCTCTTTCGGCACAAGCCCCCGCTCCGGAGCGCACCGCGGCCGGCAGGATGCTCTCTGCCGGCGAAGGTGCCGCTTCTCCGGCAAGGAAGCCTCAGCCGCTTCTCCTGCACACGGAGAGCGTGCTAGCTGCTGAAACGTGAAGAAAGAAGCTGCAGAAGACTGGCACTGAGCGTGCAGCTTTCCAGCGGAGAGAAAAAGCTACTTGAACACTCTGCAAGCCTTTCCACTCCCAAAAACATGCACATGGAAGGAGCTGCTGCAAAAGCGATGCTGTGCTCGCTGCTGCTCCTCCTGAAGCTCTGGCTGCTAAATCGGAGGCTTTCCTTCCAATTTCAAGCTGCAAAGCACTTGCTGAATTGCAGGGAAAGTCCGGGAGGCATTTGCTGTGCTGGCACACTTTCTCCTTCCTAGACAGAGTGGAAAAGCTTTTCCCTGCCGTGTAGGCGACAGGAGACGCATTAGACGGGCATCCGGAGCTGTCCGAAGGTAAGCGCCTGTTGCCGGCCTCTTTCGGCACAAGCCCCCGCTCCGGAGCGCACCGCGGCCGGCAGGATGCTCTCTGCCGGCGAAGGCGCCGCTTCTCCGGCAAGGAAGCCTCAGCCGCTTCTCCTGCACACGGAGAGCGTGCTAGCTGCTGAAACGTGAAGAAAGAAGCTGCAGAAGACTGGCACTGAGCGTGCAGCTTTCCAGCGGAGAGAAAAAGCTACTTGAACACTCTGCAAGCCTTTCCACTCCCAAAAACATGCACATGGAAGGAGCTGCTGCAAAAGCGATGCTGTGCTCGCTGCTGCTCCTCCTGAAGCTCTGGCTGCTAAATCTGAGGCTTTCCTTCCAATTTCAAGCTGCAAAGCACTTGCTGAATTGCAGGGAAAGTCCGGGAGGCATTTGCTGTGCTGGCACACTTTCTCCTTCCTAGACAGAGTGGAAAAGCTTTTCCCTGCCTTGTAGGCGACAGGAGACGCATTAGACGGGCATCCGGAGCTGTCCGAAGGTAAGCGCCTGTTGCCGGCCTCTTTCGGCACAAGCCCCCGCTCCGGAGCGCACCGCGGCCGGCAGGATGCTCTCTGCCGGCGAAGGTGCCGCTTCTCCGGCAAGGAAGCCTCAGCCGCTTCTCCTGCACACGGAGAGCGTGCTAGCTGCTGAAACGTGAAGAAAGAAGCTGCAGAACACTGGCACTGAGCGTGCAGCTTTCCAGCGGAGAGAAAAAGCTACTTGAACACTCTGCAAGCCTTTCCACTCCCAAAAACATGCACATGGAAGGAGCTGCTGCAAAAGCGATGCTGTGCTCGCTGCTGCTCCTCCTGAAGCTCTGGCTGCTAAATCTGAGGCTTTCCTTCCAATTTCAAGCTGCAAAGCACTTGCTGAATTGCAGGGAAAGTCCGGGAGGCATTTGCTGTGCTGGCACACTTTCTCCTTCCTAGACAGAGTGGAAAAGCTTTTCCCTGCCGTGTAGGCGACAGGAGACGCATTAGACGGGCATCCGGAGCTGTCCGAAGGTAAGCGCCTGTTGCCGGCCTCTTTCGGCACAAGCCCCCGCTCCGGAGCGCACCGCGGCCGGCAGGATGCTCTCTGCCGGCGAAGGTGCCGCTTCTCCGGCAAGGAAGCCTCTGCCGCTTCTCCTGCACACGGAGAGCGTGCTAGCTGCTGAAACGTGAAGAAAGAAGCTGCAGAACACTGGCACTGAGCGTGCAGCTTTCCAGCGGAGAGAAAAAGCTACTTGAACACTCTGCAAGCCTTTCCACTCCCAAAAACATGCACATGGAAGGAGCTGCTGCAAAAGCGATGCTGTGCTCGCTGCTGCTCCTCCTGAAGCTCTGGCTGCTAAATCGGAGGCTTTCCTTCCAATTTCAAGCTGCAAAGCACTTGCTGAATTGCAGGGAAAGTCCGGGAGGCATTTGCTGTGCTGGCACACTTTCTCCTTCCTAGACAGAGTGGAAAAGCTTTTCCCTGCCGTGTAGGCGACAGGAGACGCATTAGACGGGCATCCGGAGCTGTCCGAAGGTAAGCGCCTGTTGCCGGCCTCTTTCGGCACAAGCCCCCGCTCCGGAGCGCACCGCGGCCGGCAGGATGCTCTCTGCCGGCGAAGGCGCCGCTTCTCCGGCAAGGAAGCCTCAGCCGCTTCTCCTGCACACGGAGAGCGTGCTAGCTGCTGAAACGTGAAGAAAGAAGCTGCAGAACACTGGCACTGAGCGTGCAGCTTTCCAGCGGAGAGAAAAAGCTACTTGAACACTCTGCAAGCCTTTCCACTCCCAAAAACATGCACATGGAAGGAGCTGCTGCAAAAGCGATGCTGTGCTCGCTGCTGCTCCTCCTGAAGCTCTGGCTTCTAAATCTGAGGCTTTCCTTCCAATTTCAAGCTGCAAAGCACTTGCTGAATTGCAGGGAAAGTCCGGGAGGCATTTGCTGTGCTGGCACACTTTCTCCTTCCTAGACAGAGTGGAAAAGCTTTTCCCTGCCGTGTAGGCGACAGGAGACGCATTAGACGGGCATCCGGAGCTGTCCGAAGGTAAGCGCCTGTTGCCGGCCTCTTTCGGCACAAGCCCCCGCTCCGGAGCGCACCGCGGCCGGCAGGATGCTCTCTGCCGGCGAAGGCGCCGCTTCTCCGGCAAGGAAGCCTCTGCCGCTTCTCCTGCACACGGAGAGCGTGCTAGCTGCTGAAACGTGAAGAAAGAAGCTGCAGAAGACTGGCACTGAGCGTGCAGCTTTCCAGCGGAGAGAAAAAGCTACTTGAACACTCTGCAAGCCTTTCCACTCCCAAAAACATGCACATGGAAGGAGCTGCTGCAAAAGCGATGCTGTGCTCGCTGCTGCTCCTCCTGAAGCTCTGGCTGCTAAATCTGAGGCTTTCCTTCCAATTTCAAGCTGCAAAGCACTTGCTGAATTGCAGGGAAAGTCCGGGAGGCATTTGCTGTGCTGGCACACTTTCTCCTTCCTAGACAGAGTGGAAAAGCTTTTCCCTGCCGTGTAGGCGACAGGAGACGCATTAGACGGGCATCCGGAGCTGTCCGAAGGTAAGCGCCTGTTGCCGGCCTCTTTCGGCACAAGCCCCCGCTCCGGAGCGCACCGCGGCCGGCAGGATGCTCTCTGCCGGCGAAGGTGCCGCTTCTCCGGCAAGGAAGCCTCTGCCGCTTCTCCTGCACACGGAGAGCGTGCTAGCTGCTGAAACGTGAAGAAAGAAGCTGCAGAACACTGGCACTGAGCGTGCAGCTTTCCAGCGGAGAGAAAAAGCTACTTGAACACTCTGCAAGCCTTTCCACTCCCAAAAACATGCACATGGAAGGAGCTGCTGCAAAAGCGATGCTGTGCTCGCTGCTGCTCCTCCTGAAGCTCTGGCTGCTAAATCGGAGGCTTTCCTTCCAATTTCAAGCTGCAAAGCACTTGCTGAATTGCAGGGAAAGTCCGGGAGGCATTTGCTGTGCTGGCACACTTTCTCCTTCCTAGACAGAGTGGAAAAGCTTTTCCCTGCCGTGTAGGCGACAGGAGACGCATTAGACGGGCATCCGGAGCTGTCCGAAGGTAAGCGCCTGTTGCCGGCCTCTTTCGGCACAAGCCCCCGCTCCGGAGCGCACCGCGGCCGGCAGGATGCTCTCTGCCGGCGAAGGCGCCGCTTCTCCGGCAAGGAAGCCTCAGCCGCTTCTCCTGCACACGGAGAGCGTGCTAGCTGCTGAAACGTGAAGAAAGAAGCTGCAGAAGACTGGCACTGAGCGTGCAGCTTTCCAGCGGAGAGAAAAAGCTACTTGAACACTCTGCAAGCCTTTCCACTCCCAAAAACATGCACATGGAAGGAGCTGCTGCAAAAGCGATGCTGTGCTCGCTGCTGCTCCTCCTGAAGCTCTGGCTTCTAAATCTGAGGCTTTCCTTCCAATTTCAAGCTGCAAAGCACTTGCTGAATTGCAGGGAAAGTCCGGGAGGCATTTGCTGTGCTGGCACACTTTCTCCTTCCTAGACAGAGTGGAAAAGCTTTTCCCTGCCGTGTAGGCGACAGGAGACGCATTAGACGGGCATCCGGAGCTGTCCGAAGGTAAGCGCCTGTTGCCGGCCTCTTTCGGCACAAGCCCCCGCTCCGGAGCGCACCGCGGCCGGCAGGATGCTCTCTGCCGGCGAAGGCGCCGCTTCTCCGGCAAGGAAGCCTCTGCCGCTTCTCCTGCACACGGAGAGCGTGCTAGCTGCTGAAACGTGAAGAAAGAAGCTGCAGAAGACTGGCACTGAGCGTGCAGCTTTCCAGCGGAGAGAAAAAGCTACTTGAACACTCTGCAAGCCTTTCCACTCCCAAAAACATGCACATGGAAGGAGCTGCTGCAAAAGCGATGCTGTGCTCGCTGCTGCTCCTCCTGAAGCTCTGGCTGCTAAATCTGAGGCTTTCCTTCCAATTTCAAGCTGCAAAGCACTTGCTGAATTGCAGGGAAAGTCCGGGAGGCATTTGCTGTGCTGGCACACTTTCTCCTTCCTAGACAGAGTGGAAAAGCTTTTCCCTGCCGTGTAGGCGACAGGAGACGCATTAGACGGGCATCCGGAGCTGTCCGAAGGTAAGCGCCTGTTGCCGGCCTCTTTCGGCACAAGCCCCCGCTCCGGAGCGCACCGCGGCCGGCAGGATGCTCTCTGCCGGCGAAGGTGCCGCTTCTCCGGCAAGGAAGCCTCAGCCGCTTCTCCTGCACACGGAGAGCGTGCTAGCTGCTGAAACGTGAAGAAAGAAGCTGCAGAACACTGGCACTGAGCGTGCAGCTTTCCAGCGGAGAGAAAAAGCTACTTGAACACTCTGCAAGCCTTTCCACTCCCAAAAACATGCACATGGAAGGAGCTGCTGCAAAAGCGATGCTGTGCTCGCTGCTGCTCCTCCTGAAGCTCTGGCTGCTAAATCGGAGGCTTTCCTTCCAATTTCAAGCTGCAAAGCACTTGCTGAATTGCAGGGAAAGTCCGGGAGGCATTTGCTGTGCTGGCACACTTTCTCCTTCCTAGACAGAGTGGAAAAGCTTTTCCCTGCCGTGTAGGCGACAGGAGACGCATTAGACGGGCATCCGGAGCTGTCCGAAGGTAAGCGCCTGTTGCCGGCCTCTTTCGGCACAAGCCCCCGCTCCGGAGCGCACCGCGGCCGGCAGGATGCTCTCTGCCGGCGAAGGCGCCGCTTCTCCGGCAAGGAAGCCTCAGCCGCTTCTCCTGCACACGGAGAGCGTGCTAGCTGCTGAAACGTGAAGAAAGAAGCTGCAGAACACTGGCACTGAGCGTGCAGCTTTCCAGCGGAGAGAAAAAGCTACTTGAACACTCTGCAAGCCTTTCCACTCCCAAAAACATGCACATGGAAGGAGCTGCTGCAAAAGCGATGCTGTGCTCGCTGCTGCTCCTCCTGAAGCTCTGGCTTCTAAATCTGAGGCTTTCCTTCCAATTTCAAGCTGCAAAGCACTTGCTGAATTGCAGGGAAAGTCCGGGAGGCATTTGCTGTGCTGGCACACTTTCTCCTTCCTAGACAGAGTGGAAAAGCTTTTCCCTGCCGTGTAGGCGACAGGAGACGCATTAGACGGGCATCCGGAGCTGTCCGAAGGTAAGCGCCTGTTGCCGGCCTCTTTCGGCACAAGCCCCCGCTCCGGAGCGCACCGCGGCCGGCAGGATGCTCTCTGCCGGCGAAGGTGCCGCTTCTCCGGCAAGGAAGCCTCTGCCGCTTCTCCTGCACACGGAGAGCGTGCTAGCTGCTGAAACGTGAAGAAAGAAGCTGCAGAAGACTGGCACTGAGCGTGCAGCTTTCCAGCGGAGAGAAAAAGCTACTTGAACACTCTGCAAGCCTTTCCACTCCCAAAAACATGCACATGGAAGGAGCTGCTGCAAAAGCGATGCTGTGCTCGCTGCTGCTCCTCCTGAAGCTCTGGCTGCTAAATCTGAGGCTTTCCTTCCAATTTCAAGCTGCAAAGCACTTGCTGAATTGCAGGGAAAGTCCGGGAGGCATTTGCTGTGCTGGCACACTTTCTCCTTCCTAGACAGAGTGGAAAAGCTTTTCCCTGCCGTGTAGGCGACAGGAGACGCATTAGACGGGCATCCGGAGCTGTCCGAAGGTAAGCGCCTGTTGCCGGCCTCTTTCGGCACAAGCCCCCGCTCCGGAGCGCACCGCGGCCGGCAGGATGCTCTCTGCCGGCGAAGGCGCCGCTTCTCCGGCAAGGAAGCCTCAGCCGCTTCTCCTGCACACGGAGAGCGTGCTAGCTGCTGAAACGTGAAGAAAGAAGCTGCAGAACACTGGCACTGAGCGTGCAGCTTTCCAGCGGAGAGAAAAAGCTACTTGAACACTCTGCAAGCCTTTCCACTCCCAAAAACATGCACATGGAAGGAGCTGCTGCAAAAGCGATGCTGTGCTCGCTGCTGCTCCTCCTGAAGCTCTGGCTTCTAAATCTGAGGCTTTCCTTCCAATTTCAAGCTGCAAAGCACTTGCTGAATTGCAGGGAAAGTCCGGGAGGCATTTGCTGTGCTGGCACACTTTCTCCTTCCTAGACAGAGTGGAAAAGCTTTTCCCTGCCGTGTAGGCGACAGGAGACGCATTAGACGGGCATCCGGAGCTGTCCGAAGGTAAGCGCCTGTTGCCGGCCTCTTTCGGCACAAGCCCCCGCTCCGGAGCGCACCGCGGCCGGCAGGATGCTCTCTGCCGGCGAAGGTGCCGCTTCTCCGGCAAGGAAGCCTCAGCCGCTTCTCCTGCACACGGAGAGCGTGCTAGCTGCTGAAACGTGAAGAAAGAAGCTGCAGAACACTGGCACTGAGCGTGCAGCTTTCCAGCGGAGAGAAAAAGCTACTTGAACACTCTGCAAGCCTTTCCACTCCCAAAAACATGCACATGGAAGGAGCTGCTGCAAAAGCGATGCTGTGCTCGCTGCTGCTCCTCCTGAAGCTCTGGCTGCTAAATCTGAGGCTTTCCTTCCAATTTCAAGCTGCAAAGCACTTGCTGAATTGCAGGGAAAGTCCGGGAGGCATTTGCTGTGCTGGCACACTTTCTCCTTCCTAGACAGAGTGGAAAAGCTTTTCCCTGCCGTGTAGGCGACAGGAGACGCATTAGACGGGCATCCGGAGCTGTCCGAAGGTAAGCGCCTGTTGCCGGCCTCTTTCGGCACAAGCCCCCGCTCCGGAGCGCACCGCGGCCGGCAGGATGCTCTCTGCCGGCGAAGGTGCCGCTTCTCCGGCAAGGAAGCCTCAGCCGCTTCTCCTGCACACGGAGAGCGTGCTAGCTGCTGAAACGTGAAGAAAGAAGCTGCAGAACACTGGCACTGAGCGTGCAGCTTTCCAGCGGAGAGAAAAAGCTACTTGAACACTCTGCAAGCCTTTCCACTCCCAAAAACATGCACATGGAAGGAGCTGCTGCAAAAGCGATGCTGTGCTCGCTGCTGCTCCTCCTGAAGCTCTGGCTGCTAAATCTGAGGCTTTCCTTCCAATTTCAAGCTGCAAAGCACTTGCTGAATTGCAGGGAAAGTCCGGGAGGCATTTGCTGTGCTGGCACACTTTCTCCTTCCTAGACAGAGTGGAAAAGCTTTTCCCTGCCGTGTAGGCGACAGGAGACGCATTAGACGGGCATCCGGAGCTGTCCGAAGGTAAGCGCCTGTTGCCGGCCTCTTTCGGCACAAGCCCCCGCTCCGGAGCGCACCGCGGCCGGCAGGATGCTCTCTGCCGGCGAAGGTGCCGCTTCTCCGGCAAGGAAGCCTCAGCCGCTTCTCCTGCACACGGAGAGCGTGCTAGCTGCTGAAACGTGAAGAAAGAAGCTGCAGAACACTGGCACTGAGCGTGCAGCTTTCCAGCGGAGAGAAAAAGCTACTTGAACACTCTGCAAGCCTTTCCACTCCCAAAAACATGCACATGGAAGGAGCTGCTGCAAAAGCGATGCTGTGCTCGCTGCTGCTCCTCCTGAAGCTCTGGCTGCTAAATCTGAGGCTTTCCTTCCAATTTCAAGCTGCAAAGCACTTGCTGAATTGCAGGGAAAGTCCGGGAGGCATTTGCTGTGCTGGCACACTTTCTCCTTCCTAGACAGAGTGGAAAAGCTTTTCCCTGCCGTGTAGGCGACAAGAGACGCATTAGACGGGCATCCGGAGCTGTCCGAAGGTAAGCGCCTGTTGCCGGCCTCTTTCGGCACAAGCCCCCGCTCCGGAGCGCACCGCGGCCGGCAGGATGCTCTCTGCCGGCGAAGGTGCCGCTTCTCCGGCAAGGAAGCCTCAGCCGCTTCTCCTGCACACGGAGAGCGTGCTAGCTGCTGAAACGTGAAGAAAGAAGCTGCAGAAGACTGGCACTGAGCGTGCAGCTTTCCAGCGGAGAGAAAAAGCTACTTGAACACTCTGCAAGCCTTTCCACTCCCAAAAACATGCACATGGAAGGAGCTGCTGCAAAAGCGATGCTGTGCTCGCTGCTGCTCCTCCTGAAGCTCTGGCTGCTAAATCTGAGGCTTTCCTTCCAATTTCAAGCTGCAAAGCACTTGCTGAATTGCAGGGAAAGTCCGGGAGGCATTTGCTGTGCTGGCACACTTTCTCCTTCCTAGACAGAGTGGAAAAGCTTTTCCCTGCCGTGTAGGCGACAGGAGACGCATTAGACGGGCATCCGGAGCTGTCCGAAGGTAAGCGCCTGTTGCCGGCCTCTTTCGGCACAAGCCCCCGCTCCGGAGCGCACCGCGGCCGGCAGGATGCTCTCTGCCGGCGAAGGTGCCGCTTCTCCGGCAAGGAAGCCTCAGCCGCTTCTCCTGCACACGGAGAGCGTGCTAGCTGCTGAAACGTGAAGAAAGAAGCTGCAGAACACTGGCACTGAGCGTGCAGCTTTCCAGCGGAGAGAAAAAGCTACTTGAACACTCTGCAAGCCTTTCCACTCCCAAAAACATGCACATGGAAGGAGCTGCTGCAAAAGCGATGCTGTGCTCGCTGCTGCTCCTCCTGAAGCTCTGGCTGCTAAATCTGAGGCTTTCCTTCCAATTTCAAGCTGCAAAGCACTTGCTGAATTGCAGGGAAAGTCCGGGAGGCATTTGCTGTGCTGGCACACTTTCTCCTTCCTAGACAGAGTGGAAAAGCTTTTCCCTGCCGTGTAGGCGACAGGAGACGCATTAGACGGGCATCCGGAGCTGTCCGAAGGTAAGCGCCTGTTGCCGGCCTCTTTCGGCACAAGCCCCCGCTCCGGAGCGCACCGCGGCCGGCCGGAGGCTCTCTGCCGGCGAAGGTGCCGCTTCTCCGGCAAGGAAGCCTCAGCCGCTTCTCCTGCACACGGAGAGCGTGCTAGCTGCTGAAACGTGAAGAAAGAAGCTGCAGAACACTGGCACTGAGCCTGCAGCTTTCCAGCGGAGAGAAAAAGCTACTTGAACACTCTGCAAGCCTTTCCACTCCCAAAAACATGCACATGGAAGGAGCTGCTGCAAAAGCGATGCTGTGCTCGCTGCTGCTCCTCCTGAAGCTCTGGCTGCTAAATCTGAGGCTTTCCTTCCAATTTCAAGCTGCAAAGCACTTGCTGAATTGCAGGGAAAGTCCGGGAGGCATTTGCTGTGCTGGCACACTTTCTCCTTCCTAGACAGAGTGGAAAAGCTTTTCCCTGCCGTGTAGGCGACAGGAGACGCATTAGACGGGCATCCGGAGCTGTCCGAAGGTAAGCGCCTGTTGCCGGCCTCTTTCGGCACAAGCCCCCGCTCCGGAGCGCACCGCGGCCGGCAGGATGCTCTCTGCCGGCGAAGGTGCCGCTTCTCCGGCAAGGAAGCCTCAGCCGCTTCTCCTGCACACGGAGAGCGTGCTAGCTGCTGAAACGTGAAGAAAGAAGCTGCAGAACACTGGCACTGAGCGTGCAGCTTTCCAGCGGAGAGAAAAAGCTACTTGAACACTCTGCAAGCCTTTCCACTCCCAAAAACATGCACATGGAAGGAGCTGCTGCAAAAGCGATGCTGTGCTCGCTGCTGCTCCTCCTGAAGCTCTGGCTGCTAAATCTGAGGCTTTCCTTCCAATTTCAAGCTGCAAAGCACTTGCTGAATTGCAGGGAAAGTCCGGGAGGCATTTGCTGTGCTGGCACACTTTCTCCTTCCTAGACAGAGTGGAAAAGCTTTTCCCTGCCGTGTAGGCGACAGGAGACGCATTAGACGGGCATCCGGAGCTGTCCGAAGGTAAGCGCCTGTTGCCGGCCTCTTTCGGCACAAGCCCCCGCTCCGGAGCGCACCGCGGCCGGCAGGATGCTCTCTGCCGGCGAAGGTGCCGCTTCTCCGGCAAGGAAGCCTCAGCCGCTTCTCCTGCACACGGAGAGCGTGCTAGCTGCTGAAACGTGAAGAAAGAAGCTGCAGAAGACTGGCACTGAGCGTGCAGCTTTCCAGCGGAGAGAAAAAGCTACTTGAACACTCTGCAAGCCTTTCCACTCCCAAAAACATGCACATGGAAGGAGCTGCTGCAAAAGCGATGCTGTGCTCGCTGCTGCTCCTCCTGAAGCTCTGGCTGCTAAATCTGAGGCTTTCCTTCCAATTTCAAGCTGCAAAGCACTTGCTGAATTGCAGGGAAAGTCCGGGAGGCATTTGCTGTGCTGGCACACTTTCTCCTTCCTAGACAGAGTGGAAAAGCTTTTCCCTGCCGTGTAGGCGACAGGAGACGCATTAGACGGGCATCCGGAGCTGTCCGAAGGTAAGCGCCTGTTGCCGGCCTCTTTCGGCACAAGCCCCCGCTCCGGAGCGCACCGCGGCCGGCAGGATGCTCTCTGCCGGCGAAGGTGCCGCTTCTCCGGCAAGGAAGCCTCAGCCGCTTCTCCTGCACACGGAGAGCGTGCTAGCTGCTGAAACGTGAAGAAAGAAGCTGCAGAACACTGGCACTGAGCGTGCAGCTTTCCAGCGGAGAGAAAAAGCTACTTGAACACTCTGCAAGCCTTTCCACTCCCAAAAACATGCACATGGAAGGAGCTGCTGCAAAAGCGATGCTGTGCTCGCTGCTGCTCCTCCTGAAGCTCTGGCTGCTAAATCTGAGGCTTTCCTTCCAATTTCAAGCTGCAAAGCACTTGCTGAATTGCAGGGAAAGTCCGGGAGGCATTTGCTGTGCTGGCACACTTTCTCCTTCCTAGACAGAGTGGAAAAGCTTTTCCCTGCCGTGTAGGCGACAGGAGACGCATTAGACGGGCATCCGGAGCTGTCCGAAGGTAAGCGCCTGTTGCCGGCCTCTTTCGGCACAAGCCCCCGCTCCGGAGCGCACCGCGGCCGGCAGGATGCTCTCTGCCGGCGAAGGTGCCGCTTCTCCGGCAAGGAAGCCTCAGCCGCTTCTCCTGCACACGGAGAGCGTGCTAGCTGCTGAAACGTGAAGAAAGAAGCTGCAGAAGACTGGCACTGAGCGTGCAGCTTTCCAGCGGAGAGAAAAAGCTACTTGAACACTCTGCAAGCCTTTCCACTCCCAAAAACATGCACATGGAAGGAGCTGCTGCAAAAGCGATGCTGTGCTCGCTGCTGCTCCTCCTGAAGCTCTGGCTGCTAAATCTGAGGCTTTCCTTCCAATTTCAAGCTGCAAAGCACTTGCTGAATTGCAGGGAAAGTCCGGGAGGCATTTGCTGTGCTGGCACACTTTCTCCTTCCTAGACAGAGTGGAAAAGCTTTTCCCTGCCGTGTAGGCGACAAGAGACGCATTAGACGGGCATCCGGAGCTGTCCGAAGGTAAGCGCCTGTTGCCGGCCTCTTTCGGCACAAGCCCCCGCTCCGGAGCGCACCGCGGCCGGCAGGATGCTCTCTGCCGGCGAAGGTGCCGCTTCTCCGGCAAGGAAGCCTCAGCCGCTTCTCCTGCACACGGAGAGCGTGCTAGCTGCTGAAACGTGAAGAAAGAAGCTGCAGAACACTGGCACTGAGCGTGCAGCTTTCCAGCGGAGAGAAAAAGCTACTTGAACACTCTGCAAGCCTTTCCACTCCCAAAAACATGCACATGGAAGGAGCTGCTGCAAAAGCGATGCTGTGCTCGCTGCTGCTCCTCCTGAAGCTCTGGCTGCTAAATCTGAGGCTTTCCTTCCAATTTCAAGCTGCAAAGCACTTGCTGAATTGCAGGGAAAGTCCGGGAGGCATTTGCTGTGCTGGCACACTTTCTCCTTCCTAGACAGAGTGGAAAAGCTTTTCCCTGCCGTGTAGGCGACAGGAGACGCATTAGACGGGCATCCGGAGCTGTCCGAAGGTAAGCGCCTGTTGCCGGCCTCTTTCGGCACAAGCCCCCGCTCCGGAGCGCACCGCGGCCGGCAGGATGCTCTCTGCCGGCGAAGGTGCCGCTTCTCCGGCAAGGAAGCCTCAGCCGCTTCTCCTGCACACGGAGAGCGTGCTAGCTGCTGAAACGTGAAGAAAGAAGCTGCAGAAGACTGGCACTGAGCGTGCAGCTTTCCAGCGGAGAGAAAAAGCTACTTGAACACTCTGCAAGCCTTTCCACTCCCAAAAACATGCACATGGAAGGAGCTGCTGCAAAAGCGATGCTGTGCTCGCTGCTGCTCCTCCTGAAGCTCTGGCTGCTAAATCTGAGGC
Source organism: Fringilla coelebs (assembly GCF_963513975.1). Classification (NCBI taxonomy): domain Eukaryota; kingdom Metazoa; phylum Chordata; class Aves; order Passeriformes; family Fringillidae; genus Fringilla; species Fringilla coelebs. Next base: position 108,932 of record NW_028167409.1, on the reverse strand, counting down.
TTTCCTTCCAATTTCAAGCTGCAAAGCACTTGCTGAATTGCAGGGAAAGTCCGGGAGGCATTTGCTGTGCTGGCACACTTTCTCCTTCCTAGACAGAGTGGAAAAGCTTTTCCCTGCCGTGTAGGCGACAGGAGACGCATTAGACGGGCATCCGGAGCTGTCCGAAGGTAAGCGCCTGTTGCCGGCCTCTTTCGGCACAAGCCCCCGCTCCGGAGCGCACCGCGGCCGGCAGGATGCTCTCTGCCGGCGAAGGTGCCGCTTCTCCGGCAAGGAAGCCTCAGCCGCTTCTCCTGCACACGGAGAGCGTGCTAGCTGCTGAAACGTGAAGAAAGAAGCTGCAGAACACTGGCACTGAGCGTGCAGCTTTCCAGCGGAGAGAAAAAGCTACTTGAACACTCTGCAAGCCTTTCCATTCCCAAAAACATGCACATGGAAGGAGCTGCTGCAAAAGCGATGCTGTGCTCGCTGCTGCTCCTCCTGAAGCTCTGGCTGCTAAATCTGAGGCTTTCCTTCCAATTTCAAGCTGCAAAGCACTTGCTGAATTGCAGGGAAAGTCCGGGAGGCATTTGCTGTGCTGGCACACTTTCTCCTTCCTAGACAGAGTGGAAAAGCTTTTCCCTGCCGTGTAGGCGACAGGAGACGCATTAGACGGGCATCCGGAGCTGTCCGAAGGTAAGCGCCTGTTGCCGGCCTCTTTCGGCACAAGCCCCCGCTCCGGAGCGCACCGCGGCCGGCAGGATGCTCTCTGCCGGCGAAGGTGCCGCTTCTCCGGCAAGGAAGCCTCAGCCGCTTCTCCTGCACACGGAGAGCGTGCTAGCTGCTGAAACGTGAAGAAAGAAGCTGCAGAAGACTGGCACTGAGCGTGCAGCTTTCCAGCGGAGAGAAAAAGCTACTTGAACACTCTGCAAGCCTTTCCACTCCCTAAAACATGCACATGGAAGGAGCTGCTGCAAAAGCGATGCTGTGCTCGCTGCTGCTCCTCCTGAAGCTCTGGCTGCTAAATCTGAGGCTTTCCTTCCAATTTCAAGCTGCAAAGCACTTGCTGAATTGCAGGGAAAGTCCGGGAGGCATTTGCTGTGCTGGCACACTTTCTCCTTCCTAGACAGAGTGGAAAAGCTTTTCCCTGCCGTGTAGGCGACAGGAGACGCATTAGACGGGCATCCGGAGCTGTCCGAAGGTAAGCGCCTGTTGCCGGCCTCTTTCGGCACAAGCCCCCGCTCCGGAGCGCACCGCGGCCGGCAGGATGCTCTCTGCCGGCGAAGGTGCCGCTTCTCCGGCAAGGAAGCCTCAGCCGCTTCTCCTGCACACGGAGAGCGTGCTAGCTGCTGAAACGTGAAGAAAGAAGCTGCAGAAGACTGGCACTGAGCGTGCAGCTTTCCAGCGGAGAGAAAAAGCTACTTGAACACTCTGCAAGCCTTTCCACTCCCAAAAACATGCACATGGAAGGAGCTGCTGCAAAAGCGATGCTGTGCTCGCTGCTGCTCCTCCTGAAGCTCTGGCTGCTAAATCTGAGGCTTTCCTTCCAATTTCAAGCTGCAAAGCACTTGCTGAATTGCAGGGAAAGTCCGGGAGGCATTTGCTGTGCTGGCACACTTTCTCCTTCCTAGACAGAGTGGAAAAGCTTTTCCCTGCCGTGTAGGCGACAGGAGACGCATTAGACGGGCATCCGGAGCTGTCCGAAGGTAAGCGCCTGTTGCCGGCCTCTTTCGGCACAAGCCCCCGCTCCGGAGCGCACCGCGGCCGGCAGGATGCTCTCTGCCGGCGAAGGTGCCGCTTCTCCGGCAAGGAAGCCTCAGCCGCTTCTCCTGCACACGGAGAGCGTGCTAGCTGCTGAAACGTGAAGAAAGAAGCTGCAGAACACTGGCACTGAGCGTGCAGCTTTCCAGCGGAGAGAAAAAGCTACTTGAACACTCTGCAAGCCTTTCCACTCCCAAAAACATGCACATGGAAGGAGCTGCTGCAAAAGCGATGCTGTGCTCGCTGCTGCTCCTCCTGAAGCTCTGGCTGCTAAATCTGAGGCTTTCCTTCCAATTTCAAGCTGCAAAGCACTTGCTGAATTGCAGGGAAAGTCCGGGAGGCATTTGCTGTGCTGGCACACTTTCTCCTTCCTAGACAGAGTGGAAAAGCTTTTCCCTGCCGTGTAGGCGACAGGAGACGCATTAGACGGGCATCCGGAGCTGTCCGAAGGTAAGCGCCTGTTGCCGGCCTCTTTCGGCACAAGCCCCCGCTCCGGAGCGCACCGCGGCCGGCAGGATGCTCTCTGCCGGCGAAGGTGCCGCTTCTCCGGCAAGGAAGCCTCAGCCGCTTCTCCTGCACACGGAGAGCGTGCTAGCTGCTGAAACGTGAAGAAAGAAGCTGCAGAAGACTGGCACTGAGCGTGCAGCTTTCCAGCGGAGAGAAAAAGCTACTTGAACACTCTGCAAGCCTTTCCACTCCCAAAAACATGCACATGGAAGGAGCTGCTGCAAAAGCGATGCTGTGCTCGCTGCTGCTCCTCCTGAAGCTCTGGCTGCTAAATCTGAGGCTTTCCTTCCAATTTCAAGCTGCAAAGCACTTGCTGAATTGCAGGGAAAGTCCGGGAGGCATTTGCTGTGCTGGCACACTTTCTCCTTCCTAGACAGAGTGGAAAAGCTTTTCCCTGCCGTGTAGGCGACAGGAGACGCATTAGACGGGCATCCGGAGCTGTCCGAAGGTAAGCGCCTGTTGCCGGCCTCTTTCGGCACAAGCCCCCGCTCTGGAGCGCACCGCGGCCGGCAGGATGCTCTCTGCCGGCGAAGGTGCCGCTTCTCCGGCAAGGAAGCCTCAGCCGCTTCTCCTGCACACGGAGAGCGTGCTAGCTGCTGAAACGTGAAGAAAGAAGCTGCAGAACACTGGCACTGAGCGTGCAGCTTTCCAGCGGAGAGAAAAAGCTACTTGAACACTCTGCAAGCCTTTCCACTCCCAAAAACATGCACATGGAAGGAGCTGCTGCAAAAGCGATGCTGTGCTCGCTGCTGCTCCTCCTGAAGCTCTGGCTGCTAAATCTGAGGCTTTCCTTCCAATTTCAAGCTGCAAAGCACTTGCTGAATTGCAGGGAAAGTCCGGGAGGCATTTGCTGTGCTGGCACACTTTCTCCTTCCTAGACAGAGTGGAAAAGCTTTTCCCTGCCGTGTAGGCGACAGGAGACGCATTAGACGGGCATCCGGAGCTGTCCGAAGGTAAGCGCCTGTTGCCGGCCTCTTTCGGCACAAGCCCCCGCTCCGGAGCGCACCGCGGCCGGCAGGATGCTCTCTGCCGGCGAAGGTGCCGCTTCTCCGGCAAGGAAGCCTCAGCCGCTTCTCCTGCACACGGAGAGCGTGCTAGCTGCTGAAACGTGAAGAAAGAAGCTGCAGAAGACTGGCACTGAGCGTGCAGCTTTCCAGCGGAGAGAAAAAGCTACTTGAACACTCTGCAAGCCTTTCCACTCCCAAAAACATGCACATGGAAGGAGCTGCTGCAAAAGCGATGCTGTGCTCGCTGCTGCTCCTTCTGAAGCTCTGGCTGCTAAATCGGAGGCTTTCCTTCCAATTTCAAGCTGCAAAGCACTTGCTGAATTGCAGGGAAAGTCCGGGAGGCATTTGCTGTGCTGGCACACTTTCTCCTTCCTAGACAGAGTGGAAAAGCTTTTCCCTGCCGTGTAGGCGACAGGAGACGCATTAGACGGGCATCCGGAGCTGTCCGAAGGTAAGCGCCTGTTGCCGGCCTCTTTCGGCACAAGCCCCCGCTCCGGAGCGCACCGCGGCCGGCAGGATGCTCCTGCCGGCGAAGGTGCCGCTTCTCCGGCAAGGAAGCCTCAGCCGCTTCTCCTGCACACGGAGAGCGTGCTAGCTGCTGAAACGTGAAGAAAGAAGCTGCAGAACACTGGCACTGAGCGTGCAGCTTTCCAGCGGAGAGAAAAAGCTACTTGAACACTCTGCAAGCCTTTCCACTCCCAAAAACATGCACATGGAAGGAGCTGCTGCAAAAGCGATGCTGTGCTCGCTGCTGCTCCTCCTGAAGCTCTGGCTGCTAAATCTGAGGCTTTCCTTCCAATTTCAAGCTGCAAAGCACTTGCTGAATTGCAGGGAAAGTCCGGGAGGCATTTGCTGTGCTGGCACACTTTCTCCTTCCTAGACAGAGTGGAAAAGCTTTTCCCTGCCGTGTAGGCGACAAGAGACGCATTAGACGGGCATCCGGAGCTGTCCGAAGGTAAGCGCCTGTTGCCGGCCTCTTTCGGCACAAGCCCCCGCTCCGGAGCGCACCGCGGCCGGCAGGATGCTCTCTGCCGGCGAAGGTGCCGCTTCTCCGGCAAGGAAGCCTCAGCCGCTTCTCCTGCACACGGAGAGCGTGCTAGCTGCTGAAACGTGAAGAAAGAAGCTGCAGAACACTGGCACTGAGCGTGCAGCTTTCCAGCGGAGAGAAAAAGCTACTTGAACACTCTGCAAGCCTTTCCACTCCCAAAAACATGCACATGGAAGGAGCTGCTGCAAAAGCGATGCTGTGCTCGCTGCTGCTCCTCCTGAAGCTCTGGCTGCTAAATCTGAGGCTTTCCTTCCAATTTCAAGCTGCAAAGCACTTGCTGAATTGCAGGGAAAGTCCGGGAGGCATTTGCTGTGCTGGCACACTTTCTCCTTCCTAGACAGAGTGGAAAAGCTTTTCCCTGCCGTGTAGGCGACAGGAGACGCATTAGACGGGCATCCGGAGCTGTCCGAAGGTAAGCGCCTGTTGCCGGCCTCTTTCGGCACAAGCCCCCGCTCCGGAGCGCACCGCGGCCGGCAGGATGCTCTCTGCCGGCGAAGGTGCCGCTTCTCCGGCAAGGAAGCCTCAGCCGCTTCTCCTGCACACGGAGAGCGTGCTAGCTGCTGAAACGTGAAGAAAGAAGCTGCAGAACACTGGCACTGAGCGTGCAGCTTTCCAGCGGAGAGAAAAAGCTACTTGAACACTCTGCAAGCCTTTCCACTCCCAAAAACATGCACATGGAAGGAGCTGCTGCAAAAGCGATGCTGTGCTCGCTGCTGCTCCTCCTGAAGCTCTGGCTGCTAAATCGGAGGCTTTCCTTCCAATTTCAAGCTGCAAAGCACTTGCTGAATTGCAGGGAAAGTCCGGGAGGCATTTGCTGTGCTGGCACACTTTCTCCTTCCTAGACAGAGTGGAAAAGCTTTTCCCTGCCGTGTAGGCGACAAGAGACGCATTAGACGGGCATCCGGAGCTGTCCGAAGGTAAGCGCCTGTTGCCGGCCTCTTTCGGCACAAGCCCCCGCTCCGGAGCGCACCGCGGCCGGCAGGATGCTCTCTGCCGGCGAAGGTGCCGCTTCTCCGGCAAGGAAGCCTCAGCCGCTTCTCCTGCACACGGAGAGCGTGCTAGCTGCTGAAACGTGAAGAAAGAAGCTGCAGAAGACTGGCACTGAGCGTGCAGCTTTCCAGCGGAGAGAAAAAGCTACTTGAACACTCTGCAAGCCTTTCCACTCCCAAAAACATGCACATGGAAGGAGCTGCTGCAAAAGCGATGCTGTGCTCGCTGCTGCTCCTCCTGAAGCTCTGGCTGCTAAATCTGAGGCTTTCCTTCCAATTTCAAGCTGCAAAGCACTTGCTGAATTGCAGGGAAAGTCCGGGAGGCATTTGCTGTGCTGGCACACTTTCTCCTTCCTAGACAGAGTGGAAAAGCTTTTCCCTGCCGTGTAGGCGACAAGAGACGCATTAGACGGGCATCCGGAGCTGTCCGAAGGTAAGCGCCTGTTGCCGGCCTCTTTCGGCACAAGCCCCCGCTCCGGAGCGCACCGCGGCCGGCAGGATGCTCTCTGCCGGCGAAGGTGCCGCTTCTCCGGCAAGGAAGCCTCAGCCGCTTCTCCTGCACACGGAGAGCGTGCTAGCTGCTGAAACGTGAAGAAAGAAGCTGCAGAAGACTGGCACTGAGCGTGCAGCTTTCCAGCGGAGAGAAAAAGCTACTTGAACACTCTGCAAGCCTTTCCACTCCCAAAAACATGCACATGGAAGGAGCTGCTGCAAAAGCGATGCTGTGCTCGCTGCTGCTCCTCCTGAAGCTCTGGCTGCTAAATCTGAGGCTTTCCTTCCAATTTCAAGCTGCAAAGCACTTGCTGAATTGCAGGGAAAGTCCGGGAGGCATTTGCTGTGCTGGCACACTTTCTCCTTCCTAGACAGAGTGGAAAAGCTTTTCCCTGCCGTGTAGGCGACAGGAGACGCATTAGACGGGCATCCGGAGCTGTCCGAAGGTAAGCGCCTGTTGCCGGCCTCTTTCGGCACAAGCCCCCGCTCCGGAGCGCACCGCGGCCGGCAGGATGCTCTCTGCCGGCGAAGGTGCCGCTTCTCCGGCAAGGAAGCCTCAGCCGCTTCTCCTGCACACGGAGAGCGTGCTAGCTGCTGAAACGTGAAGAAAGAAGCTGCAGAACACTGGCACTGAGCGTGCAGCTTTCCAGCGGAGAGAAAAAGCTACTTGAACACTCTGCAAGCCTTTCCACTCCCAAAAACATGCACATGGAAGGAGCTGCTGCAAAAGCGATGCTGTGCTCGCTGCTGCTCCTCCTGAAGCTCTGGCTGCTAAATCTGAGGCTTTCCTTCCAATTTCAAGCTGCAAAGCACTTGCTGAATTGCAGGGAAAGTCCGGGAGGCATTTGCTGTGCTGGCACACTTTCTCCTTCCTAGACAGAGTGGAAAAGCTTTTCCCTGCCGTGTAGGCGACAGGAGACGCATTAGACGGGCATCCGGAGCTGTCCGAAGGTAAGCGCCTGTTGCCGGCCTCTTTCGGCACAAGCCCCCGCTCTGGAGCGCACCGCGGCCGGCAGGATGCTCTCTGCCGGCGAAGGTGCCGCTTCTCCGGCAAGGAAGCCTCAGCCGCTTCTCCTGCACACGGAGAGCGTGCTAGCTGCTGAAACGTGAAGAAAGAAGCTGCAGAACACTGGCACTGAGCGTGCAGCTTTCCAGCGGAGAGAAAAAGCTACTTGAACACTCTGCAAGCCTTTCCACTCCCAAAAACATGCACATGGAAGGAGCTGCTGCAAAAGCGATGCTGTGCTCGCTGCTGCTCCTCCTGAAGCTCTGGCTGCTAAATCTGAGGCTTTCCTTCCAATTTCAAGCTGCAAAGCACTTGCTGAATTGCAGGGAAAGTCCGGGAGGCATTTGCTGTGCTGGCACACTTTCTCCTTCCTAGACAGAGTGGAAAAGCTTTTCCCTGCCGTGTAGGCGACAGGAGACGCATTAGACGGGCATCCGGAGCTGTCCGAAGGTAAGCGCCTGTTGCCGGCCTCTTTCGGCACAAGCCCCCGCTCCGGAGCGCACCGCGGCCGGCAGGATGCTCTCTGCCGGCGAAGGTGCCGCTTCTCCGGCAAGGAAGCCTCAGCCGCTTCTCCTGCACACGGAGAGCGTGCTAGCTGCTGAAACGTGAAGAAAGAAGCTGCAGAAGACTGGCACTGAGCGTGCAGCTTTCCAGCGGAGAGAAAAAGCTACTTGAACACTCTGCAAGCCTTTCCACTCCCAAAAACATGCACATGGAAGGAGCTGCTGCAAAAGCGATGCTGTGCTCGCTGCTGCTCCTTCTGAAGCTCTGGCTGCTAAATCGGAGGCTTTCCTTCCAATTTCAAGCTGCAAAGCACTTGCTGAATTGCAGGGAAAGTCCGGGAGGCATTTGCTGTGCTGGCACACTTTCTCCTTCCTAGACAGAGTGGAAAAGCTTTTCCCTGCCGTGTAGGCGACAGGAGACGCATTAGACGGGCATCCGGAGCTGTCCGAAGGTAAGCGCCTGTTGCCGGCCTCTTTCGGCACAAGCCCCCGCTCCGGAGCGCACCGCGGCCGGCAGGATGCTCTCTGCCGGCGAAGGTGCCGCTTCTCCGGCAAGGAAGCCTCAGCCGCTTCTCCTGCACACGGAGAGCGTGCTAGCTGCTGAAACGTGAAGAAAGAAGCTGCAGAACACTGGCACTGAGCGTGCAGCTTTCCAGCGGAGAGAAAAAGCTACTTGAACACTCTGCAAGCCTTTCCACTCCCAAAAACATGCACATGGAAGGAGCTGCTGCAAAAGCGATGCTGTGCTCGCTGCTGCTCCTCCTGAAGCTCTGGCTGCTAAATCTGAGGCTTTCCTTCCAATTTCAAGCTGCAAAGCACTTGCTGAATTGCAGGGAAAGTCCGGGAGGCATTTGCTGTGCTGGCACACTTTCTCCTTCCTAGACAGAGTGGAAAAGCTTTTCCCTGCCGTGTAGGCGACAAGAGACGCATTAGACGGGCATCCGGAGCTGTCCGAAGGTAAGCGCCTGTTGCCGGCCTCTTTCGGCACAAGCCCCCGCTCCGGAGCGCACCGCGGCCGGCAGGATGCTCTCTGCCGGCGAAGGTGCCGCTTCTCCGGCAAGGAAGCCTCAGCCGCTTCTCCTGCACACGGAGAGCGTGCTAGCTGCTGAAACGTGAAGAAAGAAGCTGCAGAAGACTGGCACTGAGCGTGCAGCTTTCCAGCGGAGAGAAAAAGCTACTTGAACACTCTGCAAGCCTTTCCACTCCCAAAAACATGCACATGGAAGGAGCTGCTGCAAAAGCGATGCTGTGCTCGCTGCTGCTCCTCCTGAAGCTCTGGCTGCTAAATCTGAGGCTTTCCTTCCAATTTCAAGCTGCAAAGCACTTGCTGAATTGCAGGGAAAGTCCGGGAGGCATTTGCTGTGCTGGCACACTTTCTCCTTCCTAGACAGAGTGGAAAAGCTTTTCCCTGCCGTGTAGGCGACAGGAGACGCATTAGACGGGCATCCGGAGCTGTCCGAAGGTAAGCGCCTGTTGCCGGCCTCTTTCGGCACAAGCCCCCGCTCCGGAGCGCACCGCGGCCGGCAGGATGCTCTCTGCCGGCGAAGGTGCCGCTTCTCCGGCAAGGAAGCCTCAGCCGCTTCTCCTGCACACGGAGAGCGTGCTAGCTGCTGAAACGTGAAGAAAGAAGCTGCAGAAGACTGGCACTGAGCGTGCAGCTTTCCAGCGGAGAGAAAAAGCTACTTGAACACTCTGCAAGCCTTTCCACTCCCAAAAACATGCACATGGAAGGAGCTGCTGCAAAAGCGATGCTGTGCTCGCTGCTGCTCCTCCTGAAGCTCTGGCTGCTAAATCGGAGGCTTTCCTTCCAATTTCAAGCTGCAAAGCACTTGCTGAATTGCAGGGAAAGTCCGGGAGGCATTTGCTGTGCTGGCACACTTTCTCCTTCCTAGACAGAGTGGAAAAGCTTTTCCCTGCCGTGTAGGCGACAAGAGACGCATTAGACGGGCATCCGGAGCTGTCCGAAGGTAAGCGCCTGTTGCCGGCCTCTTTCGGCACAAGCCCCCGCTCCGGAGCGCACCGCGGCCGGCAGGATGCTCTCTGCCGGCGAAGGTGCCGCTTCTCCGGCAAGGAAGCCTCTGCCGCTTCTCCTGCACACGGAGAGCGTGCTAGCTGCTGAAACGTGAAGAAAGAAGCTGCAGAACACTGGCACTGAGCGTGCAGCTTTCCAGCGGAGAGAAAAAGCTACTTGAACACTCTGCAAGCCTTTCCACTCCCAAAAACATGCACATGGAAGGAGCTGCTGCAAAAGCGATGCTGTGCTCGCTGCTGCTCCTCCTGAAGCTCTGGCTGCTAAATCTGAGGCTTTCCTTCCAATTTCAAGCTGCAAAGCACTTGCTGAATTGCAGGGAAAGTCCGGGAGGCATTTGCTGTGCTGGCACACTTTCTCCTTCCTAGACAGAGTGGAAAAGCTTTTCCCTGCCGTGTAGGCGACAAGAGACGCATTAGACGGGCATCCGGAGCTGTCCGAAGGTAAGCGCCTGTTGCCGGCCTCTTTCGGCACAAGCCCCCGCTCCGGAGCGCACCGCGGCCGGCAGGATGCTCTCTGCCGGCGAAGGTGCCGCTTCTCCGGCAAGGAAGCCTCAGCCGCTTCTCCTGCACACGGAGAGCGTGCTAGCTGCTGAAACGTGAAGAAAGAAGCTGCAGAAGACTGGCACTGAGCGTGCAGCTTTCCAGCGGAGAGAAAAAGCTACTTGAACACTCTGCAAGCCTTTCCACTCCCAAAAACATGCACATGGAAGGAGCTGCTGCAAAAGCGATGCTGTGCTCGCTGCTGCTCCTCCTGAAGCTCTGGCTGCTAAATCTGAGGCTTTCCTTCCAATTTCAAGCTGCAAAGCACTTGCTGAATTGCAGGGAAAGTCCGGGAGGCATTTGCTGTGCTGGCACACTTTCTCCTTCCTAGACAGAGTGGAAAAGCTTTTCCCTGCCGTGTAGGCGACAAGAGACGCATTAGACGGGCATCCGGAGCTGTCCGAAGGTAAGCGCCTGTTGCCGGCCTCTTTCGGCACAAGCCCCCGCTCCGGAGCGCACCGCGGCCGGCAGGATGCTCTCTGCCGGCGAAGGTGCCGCTTCTCCGGCAAGGAAGCCTCTGCCGCTTCTCCTGCACACGGAGAGCGTGCTAGCTGCTGAAACGTGAAGAAAGAAGCTGCAGAACACTGGCACTGAGCGTGCAGCTTTCCAGCGGAGAGAAAAAGCTACTTGAACACTCTGCAAGCCTTTCCACTCCCAAAAACATGCACATGGAAGGAGCTGCTGCAAAAGCGATGCTGTGCTCGCTGCTGCTCCTCCTGAAGCTCTGGCTGCTAAATCTGAGGCTTTCCTTCCAATTTCAAGCTGCAAAGCACTTGCTGAATTGCAGGGAAAGTCCGGGAGGCATTTGCTGTGCTGGCACACTTTCTCCTTCCTAGACAGAGTGGAAAAGCTTTTCCCTGCCGTGTAGGCGACAAGAGACGCATTAGACGGGCATCCGGAGCTGTCCGAAGGTAAGCGCCTGTTCCCGGCCTCTTTCGGCACAAGCCCCCGCTCCGGAGCGCACCGCGGCCGGCAGGATGCTCTCTGCCGGCGAAGGTGCCGCTTCTCCGGCAAGGAAGCCTCAGCCGCTTCTCCTGCACACGGAGAGCGTGCTAGCTGCTGAAACGTGAAGAAAGAAGCTGCAGAAGACTGGCACTGAGCGTGCAGCTTTCCAGCGGAGAGAAAAAGCTACTTGAACACTCTGCAAGCCTTTCCACTCCCAAAAACATGCACATGGAAGGAGCTGCTGCAAAAGCGATGCTGTGCTCGCTGCTGCTCCTCCTGAAGCTCTGGCTGCTAAATCTGAGGCTTTCCTTCCAATTTCAAGCTGCAAAGCACTTGCTGAATTGCAGGGAAAGTCCGGGAGGCATTTGCTGTGCTGGCACACTTTCTCCTTCCTAGACAGAGTGGAAAAGCTTTTCCCTGCCGTGTAGGCGACAAGAGACGCATTAGACGGGCATCCGGAGCTGTCCGAAGGTAAGCGCCTGTTGCCGGCCTCTTTCGGCACAAGCCCCCGCTCCGGAGCGCACCGCGGCCGGCAGGATGCTCTCTGCCGGCGAAGGTGCCGCTTCTCCGGCAAGGAAGCCTCAGCCGCTTCTCCTGCACACGGAGAGCGTGCTAGCTGCTGAAACGTGAAGAAAGAAGCTGCAGAACACTGGCACTGAGCGTGCAGCTTTCCAGCGGAGAGAAAAAGCTACTTGAACACTCTGCAAGCCTTTCCACTCCCAAAAACATGCACATGGAAGGAGCTGCTGCAAAAGCGATGCTGTGCTCGCTGCTGCTCCTCCTGAAGCTCTGGCTGCTAAATCTGAGTCTTTCCCTGCAATTTCAAGCTGCAAAGCACTTGCTGAATTGCAGGGAAAGTCCGGGAGGCATTTGCTGTGCTGGCACACTTTCTCCTTCCTAGACAGAGTGGAAAAGCTTTTCCCTGCCGTGTAGGCGACAAGAGACGCATTAGACGGGCATCCGGAGCTGTCCGAAGGTAAGCGCCTGTTGCCGGCCTCTTTCGGCACAAGCCCCCGCTCCGGAGCGCACCGCGGCCGGCAGGATGCTCTCTGCCGGCGAAGGTGCCGCTTCTCCGGCAAGGAAGCCTCAGCCGCTTCTCCTGCACACGGAGAGCGTGCTAGCTGCTGAAACGTGAAGAAAGAAGCTGCAGAACACTGGCACTGAGCGTGCAGCTTTCCAGCGGAGAGAAAAAGCTACTTGAACACTCTGCAAGCCTTTCCACTCCCAAAAACATGCACATGGAAGGAGCTGCTGCAAAAGCGATGCTGTGCTCGCTGCTGCTCCTCCTGAAGCTCTGGCTGCTAAATCTGAGGCTTTCCTTCCAATTTCAAGCTGCAAAGCACTTGCTGAATTGCAGGGAAAGTCCGGGAGGCATTTGCTGTGCTGGCACACTTTCTCCTTCCTAGACAGAGTGGAAAAGCTTTTCCCTGCCGTGTAGGCGACAGGAGACGCATTAGACGGGCATCCGGAGCTGTCCGAAGGTAAGCGCCTGTTGCCGGCCTCTTTTGGCACAAGCCCCCGCTCCGGAGCGCACCGCGGCCGGCAGGATGCTCTCTGCCGGCGAAGGTGCCGCTTCTCCGGCAAGGAAGCCTCAGCCGCTTCTCCTGCACACGGAGAGCGTGCTAGCTGCTGAAACGTGAAGAAAGAAGCTGCAGAACACTGGCACTGAGCGTGCAGCTTTCCAGCGGAGAGAAAAAGCTACTTGAACACTCTGCAAGCCTTTCCATTCCCAAAAACATGCACATGGAAGGAGCTGCTGCAAAAGCGATGCTGTGCTCGCTGCTGCTCCTCCTGAAGCTCTGGCTGCTAAATCTGAGGCTTTCCTTCCAATTTCAAGCTGCAAAGCACTTGCTGAATTGCAGGGAAAGTCCGGGAGGCATTTGCTGTGCTGGCACACTTTCTCCTTCCTAGACAGAGTGGAAAAGCTTTTCCCTGCCGTGTAGGCGACAGGAGACGCATTAGACGGGCATCTGGAGCTGTCCGAAGGTAAGCGCCTGTTGCCGGCCTCTTTCGGCACAAGCCCCCGCTCCGGAGCGCACCGCGGCCGGCAGGATGCTCTCTGCCGGCGAAGGTGCCGCTTCTCCGGCAAGGAAGCCTCAGCCGCTTCTCCTGCACACGGAGAGCGTGCTAGCTGCTGAAACGTGAAGAAAGAAGCTGCAGAACACTGGCACTGAGCGTGCAGCTTTCCAGCGGAGAGAAAAAGCTACTTGAACACTCTGCAAGCCTTTCCACTCCCAAAAACATGCACATGGAAGGAGCTGCTGCAAAAGCGATGCTGTGCTGCTGTGCTCGCTGCTGCTCCTCCTGAAGCTCTGGCTGCTAAATCTGAGGCTTTCCTTCCAATTTCAAGCTGCAAAGCACTTGCTGAATTGCAGGGAAAGTCCGGGAGGCATTTGCTGTGCTGGCACACTTTCTCCTTCCTAGACAGAGTGGAAAAGCTTTTCCCTGCCGTGTAGGCGACAAGAGACGCATTAGACGGGCATCCGGAGCTGTCCGAAGGTAAGCGCCTGTTGCCGGCCTCTTTCGGCACAAGCCCCCGCTCCGGAGCGCACCGCGGCCGGCAGGATGCTCTCTGCCGGCGAAGGTGCCGCTTCTCCGGCAAGGAAGCCTCTGCCGCATCTCCAGCACACGGAGAGCGTGCTAGCTGCTGAAACGTGAAGAAAGAAGCTGCAGAACACTGGCACTGAGCGTGCAGCTTTCCAGCGGAGAGAAAAGGCTACTTGAACACTCTGCAAGCCTTTCCATTCCCAAAAACATGCACATGGAAGGAGCTGCTGCAAAAGCGATGCTGTGCTCGCTGCTGCTCCTCCTGAAGCTCTGGCTGCTAAATCTGAGGCTTTCCTTCCAATTTCAAGCTGCAAAGCACTTGCTGAATTGCAGGGAAAGTCCGGGAGGCATTTGCTGTGCTGGCACACTTTCTCCTTCCTAGACAGAGTGGAAAAGCTTTTCCCTGCCGTGTAGGCGACAAGAGACGCATTAGACGGGCATCCGGAGCTGTCCGAAGGTAAGCGCCTGTTGCCGGCCTCTTTCGGCACAAGCCCCCGCTCCGGAGCGCACCGCGGCCGGCAGGATGCTCTCTGCCGGCGAAGGTGCCGCTTCTCCGGCAAGGAAGCCTCAGCCGCTTCTCCTGCACACGGAGAGCGTGCTAGCTGCTGAAACGTGAAGAAAGAAGCTGCAGAACACTGGCACTGAGCGTGCAGCTTTCCAGCGGAGAGAAAAGGCTACTTGAACACTCTGCAAGCCTTTCCACTCCCAAAAACATGCACATGGAAGGAGCTGCTGCAAAAGCGATGCTGTGCTCGCTGCTGCTCCTCCTGAAGCTCTGGCTGCTAAATCGGAGGCTTTCCTTCCAATTTCAAGCTGCAAAGCACTTGCTGAATTGCAGGGAAAGTCCGGGAGGCATTTGCTGTGCTGGCACACTTTCTCCTTCCTAGACAGAGTGGAAAAGCTTTTCCCTGCCGTGTAGGCGACAAGAGACGCATTAGACGGGCATCCGGAGCTGTCCGAAGGTAAGCGCCTGTTGCCGGCCTCTTTCGGCACAAGCCCCCGCTCCGGAGCGCACCGCGGCCGGCAGGATGCTCTCTGCCGGCGAAGGTGCCGCTTCTCCGGCAAGGAAGCCTCAGCCGCTTCTCCTGCACACGGAGAGCGTGCTAGCTGCTGAAACGTGAAGAAAGAAGCTGCAGAACACTAGCACTGAGCGTGCAGCTTTCCAGCGGAGAGAAAAAGCTACTTGAACACTCTGCAAGCCTTTCCACTCCCAAAAACATGCACATGGAAGGAGCTGCTGCAGAAGCGATGCTGTGCTCGCTGCTGCTCCTCCTGAAGCTCTGGCTGCTAAATCCGAGGCTTTCCTTCCAATTTCAAGCTGCAAAGCACTTGCTGAATTGCAGGGAAAGTCCGGGAGGCATTTGCTGTGCTGGCACACTTTCTCCTTCCTAGACAGAGTGGAAAAGCTTTTCCCTGCCGTGTAGGCGACAGGAGACGCATTAGACGGGCATCCGGAGCTGTCCGAAGGTAAGCGCCTGTTGCCGGCCTCTTTCGGCACAAGCCCCCGCTCCGGAGCGCACCGCGGCCGGCAGGATGCTCTCTGCCGGCGAAGGTGCCGCTTCTCCGGCAAGGAAGCCTCAGCCGCTTCTCCTGCACACGGAGAGCGTGCTAGCTGCTGAAACGTGAAGAAAGAAGCTGCAGAACACTGGCACTGAGCGTGCAGCTTTCCAGCGGAGAGAAAAAGCTACTTGAACACTCTGCAAGCCTTTCCATTCCCAAAAACATGCACATGGAAGGAGCTGCTGCAAAAGCGATGCTGTGCTCGCTGCTGCTCCTCCTGAAGCTCTGGCTGCTAAATCTGAGGCTTTCCTTCCAATTTCAAGCTGCAAAGCACTTGCTGAATTGCAGGGAAAGTCCGGGAGGCATTTGCTGTGCTGGCACACTTTCTCCTTCCTAGACAGAGTGGAAAAGCTTTTCCCTGCCGTGTAGGCGACAGGAGACGCATTAGACGGGCATCTGGAGCTGTCCGAAGGTAAGCGCCTGTTGCCGGCCTCTTTCGGCACAAGCCCCCGCTCCGGAGCGCACCGCGGCCGGCAGGATGCTCTCTGCCGGCGAAGGTGCCGCTTCTCCGGCAAGGAAGCCTCAGCCGCTTCTCCTGCACACGGAGAGCGTGCTAGCTGCTGAAACGTGAAGAAAGAAGCTGCAGAACACTGGCACTGAGCGTGCAGCTTTCCAGCGGAGAGAAAAAGCTACTTGAACACTCTGCAAGCCTTTCCACTCCCAAAAACATGCACATGGAAGGAGCTGCTGCAAAAGCGATGCTGTGCTGCTGTGCTCGCTGCTGCTCCTCCTGAAGCTCTGGCTGCTAAATCTGAGGCTTTCCTTCCAATTTCAAGCTGCAAAGCACTTGCTGAATTGCAGGGAAAGTCCGGGAGGCATTTGCTGTGCTGGCACACTTTCTCCTTCCTAGACAGAGTGGAAAAGCTTTTCCCTGCCGTGTAGGCGACAAGAGACGCATTAGACGGGCATCCGGAGCTGTCCGAAGGTAAGCGCCTGTTGCCGGCCTCTTTCGGCACAAGCCCCCGCTCCGGAGCGCACCGCGGCCGGCAGGATGCTCTCTGCCGGCGAAGGTGCCGCTTCTCCGGCAAGGAAGCCTCTGCCGCATCTCCAGCACACGGAGAGCGTGCTAGCTGCTGAAACGTGAAGAAAGAAGCTGCAGAACACTGGCACTGAGCGTGCAGCTTTCCAGCGGAGAGAAAAGGCTACTTGAACACTCTGCAAGCCTTTCCATTCCCAAAAACATGCACATGGAAGGAGCTGCTGCAAAAGCGATGCTGTGCTCGCTGCTGCTCCTCCTGAAGCTCTGGCTGCTAAATCTGAGGCTTTCCTTCCAATTTCAAGCTGCAAAGCACTTGCTGAATTGCAGGGAAAGTCCGGGAGGCATTTGCTGTGCTGGCACACTTTCTCCTTCCTAGACAGAGTGGAAAAGCTTTTCCCTGCCGTGTAGGCGACAAGAGACGCATTAGACGGGCATCCGGAGCTGTCCGAAGGTAAGCGCCTGTTGCCGGCCTCTTTCGGCACAAGCCCCCGCTCCGGAGCGCACCGCGGCCGGCAGGATGCTCTCTGCCGGCGAAGGTGCCGCTTCTCCGGCAAGGAAGCCTCAGCCGCTTCTCCTGCACACGGAGAGCGTGCTAGCTGCTGAAACGTGAAGAAAGAAGCTGCAGAACACTGGCACTGAGCGTGCAGCTTTCCAGCGGAGAGAAAAGGCTACTTGAACACTCTGCAAGCCTTTCCACTCCCAAAAACATGCACATGGAAGGAGCTGCTGCAAAAGCGATGCTGTGCTCGCTGCTGCTCCTCCTGAAGCTCTGGCTGCTAAATCGGAGGCTTTCCTTCCAATTTCAAGCTGCAAAGCACTTGCTGAATTGCAGGGAAAGTCCGGGAGGCATTTGCTGTGCTGGCACACTTTCTCCTTCCTAGACAGAGTGGAAAAGCTTTTCCCTGCCGTGTAGGCGACAAGAGACGCATTAGACGGGCATCCGGAGCTGTCCGAAGGTAAGCGCCTGTTGCCGGCCTCTTTCGGCACAAGCCCCCGCTCCGGAGCGCACCGCGGCCGGCAGGATGCTCTCTGCCGGCGAAGGTGCCGCTTCTCCGGCAAGGAAGCCTCAGCCGCTTCTCCTGCACACGGAGAGCGTGCTAGCTGCTGAAACGTGAAGAAAGAAGCTGCAGAACACTGGCACTGAGCGTGCAGCTTTCCAGCGGAGAGAAAAAGCTACTTGAACACTCTGCAAGCCTTTCCACTCCCAAAAACATGCACATGGAAGGAGCTGCTGCAGAAGCGATGCTGTGCTCGCTGCTGCTCCTCCTGAAGCTCTGGCTGCTAAATCCGAGGCTTTCCTTCCAATTTCAAGCTGCAAAGCACTTGCTGAATTGCAGGGAAAGTCCGGGAGGCATTTGCTGTGCTGGCACACTTTCTCCTTCCTAGACAGAGTGGAAAAGCTTTTCCCTGCCGTGTAGGCGACAAGAGACGCATTAGATGGGCATCCGGAGCTGTCCGAAGGTAAGCGCCTGTTGCCGGCCTCTTTCGGCACAAGCCCCCGCTCTGGAGCGCACCGCGGCCGGCAGGATGCTCTCTGCCGGCGAAGGTGCCGCTTCTCCAGCAAGGAAGCCTCTGCCGCTTCTCCTGCACACGGAGAGCGTGCTAGCTGCTGAAACGTGCAGAAAGAAGCTGCAGAACACTGGCACTGAGCGTGCAGCTTTCCAGCGGAGAGAAAAAGCTACTTGAACACTCTGCAAGCCTTTCCACTCCCAAAAACATGCACATGGAAGGAGCTGCTGCAAAAGCGATGCTGTGCTCGCTGCTGCTCCTCCTGAAGCTCTGGCTGCTAAATCGGAGGCTTTCCTTCCAATTTCAAGCTGCAAAGCACTTGCTGAATTGCAGGGAAAGTCCGGGAGGCATTTGCTGTGCTGGCACACTTTCTCCTTCCTAGACAGAGTGGAAAAGCTTTTCCCTGCCGTGTAGGCGACAAGAGACGCATTAGACGGGCATCCGGAGCTGTCCGAAGGTAAGCGCCTGTTGCCGGCCTCTTTCGGCACAAGCCCCCGCTCCGGAGCGCACCGCGGCCGGCAGGATGCTCTCTGCCGGCGAAGGTGTCGCTTCTCCGGCAAGGAAGCCTCTGCCGCTTCTCCTGCACACGGAGAGCGTGCTAGCTGCTGAAACGTGAAGAAAGAAGCTGCAGAACACTGGCACTGAGCGTGCAGCTTTCCAGCGGAGAGAAAAAGCTACTTGAACACTCTGCAAGCCTTTCCACTCCCAAAAACATGCACATGGAAGGAGCTGCTGCAAAAGCGATGCTGTGCTCGCTGCTGCTCCTCCTGAAGCTCTGGCTGCTAAATCCGAGGCTTTCCTTCCAATTTCAAGCTGCAAAGCACTTGCTGAATTGCAGGGAAAGTCCGGGAGGCATTTGCTGTGCTGGCACACTTTCTCCTTCCTAGACAGAGTGGAAAAGCTTTTCCCTGCCGTGTAGGCGACAGGAGACGCATTAGACGGGCATCCGGAGCTGTCCGAAGGTAAGCGCCTGTTGCCGGCCTCTTTCGGCACAAGCCCCCGCTCCGGAGCGCACCGCGGCCGGCAGGATGCTCTCTGCCGGCGAAGGTGCCGCTTCTCCGGCAAGGAAGCCTCAGCCGCTTCTCCTGCACACGGAGAGCGTGCTAGCTGCTGAAACGTGAAGAAAGAAGCTGCAGAACACTGGCACTGAGCGTGCAGCTTTCCAGCGGAGAGAAAAGGCTACTTGAACACTCTGCAAGCCTTTCCACTCCCAAAAACATGCACATGGAAGGAGCTGCTGCAAAAGCGATGCTGTGCTCGCTGCTGCTCCTCCTGAAGCTCTGGCTGCTAAATCGGAGGCTTTCCTTCCAATTTCAAGCTGCAAAGCACTTGCTGAATTGCAGGGAAAGTCCGGGAGGCATTTGCTGTGCTGGCACACTTTCTCCTTCCTAGACAGAGTGGAAAAGCTTTTCCCTGCCGTGTAGGCGACAAGAGACGCATTAGACGGGCATCCGGAGCTGTCCGAAGGTAAGCGCCTGTTGCCGGCCTCTTTCGGCACAAGCCCCCGCTCCGGAGCGCACCGCGGCCGGCAGGATGCTCTCTGCCGGCGAAGGTGCCGCTTCTCCGGCAAGGAAGCCTCAGCCGCTTCTCCTGCACACGGAGAGCGTGCTAGCTGCTGAAACGTGAAGAAAGAAGCTGCAGAACACTGGCACTGAGCGTGCAGCTTTCCAGCGGAGAGAAAAAGCTACTTGAACACTCTGCAAGCCTTTCCACTCCCAAAAACATGCACATGGAAGGAGCTGCTGCAGAAGCGATGCTGTGCTCGCTGCTGCTCCTCCTGAAGCTCTGGCTGCTAAATCCGAGGCTTTCCTTCCAATTTCAAGCTGCAAAGCACTTGCTGAATTGCAGGGAAAGTCCGGGAGGCATTTGCTGTGCTGGCACACTTTCTCCTTCCTAGACAGAGTGGAAAAGCTTTTCCCTGCCGTGTAGGCGACAAGAGACGCATTAGATGGGCATCCGGAGCTGTCCGAAGGTAAGCGCCTGTTGCCGGCCTCTTTCGGCACAAGCCCCCGCTCTGGAGCGCACCGCGGCCGGCAGGATGCTCTCTGCCGGCGAAGGTGCCGCTTCTCCAGCAAGGAAGCCTCTGCCGCTTCTCCTGCACACGGAGAGCGTGCTAGCTGCTGAAACGTGCAGAAAGAAGCTGCAGAACACTGGCACTGAGCGTGCAGCTTTCCAGCGGAGAGAAAAAGCTACTTGAACACTCTGCAAGCCTTTCCACTCCCAAAAACATGCACATGGAAGGAGCTGCTGCAAAAGCGATGCTGTGCTCGCTGCTGCTCCTCCTGAAGCTCTGGCTGCTAAATCGGAGGCTTTCCTTCCAATTTCAAGCTGCAAAGCACTTGCTGAATTGCAGGGAAAGTCCGGGAGGCATTTGCTGTGCTGGCACACTTTCTCCTTCCTAGACAGAGTGGAAAAGCTTTTCCCTGCCGTGTAGGCGACAAGAGACGCATTAGACGGGCATCCGGAGCTGTCCGAAGGTAAGCGCCTGTTGCCGGCCTCTTTCGGCACAAGCCCCCGCTCCGGAGCGCACCGCGGCCGGCAGGATGCTCTCTGCCGGCGAAGGTGTCGCTTCTCCGGCAAGGAAGCCTCTGCCGCTTCTCCTGCACACGGAGAGCGTGCTAGCTGCTGAAACGTGAAGAAAGAAGCTGCAGAACACTGGCACTGAGCGTGCAGCTTTCCAGCGGAGAGAAAAAGCTACTTGAACACTCTGCAAGCCTTTCCACTCCCAAAAACATGCACATGGAAGGAGCTGCTGCAAAAGCGATGCTGTGCTCGCTGCTGCTCCTCCTGAAGCTCTGGCTGCTAAATCCGAGGCTTTCCTTCCAATTTCAAGCTGCAAAGCACTTGCTGAATTGCAGGGAAAGTCCGGGAGGCATTTGCTGTGCTGGCACACTTTCTCCTTCCTAGACAGAGTGGAAAAGCTTTTCCCTGCCGTGTAGGCGACAGGAGACGCATTAGACGGGCATCTGGAGCTGTCCGAAGGTAAGCGCCTGTTGCCGGCCTCTTTCGGCATAAGCCCCCGCTCCGGAGCGCACCGCGGCCGGCAGGATGCTCTCTGCCGGCGAAGGCGCCGCTTCTCCGGCAAGGAAGCCTCAGCCGCTTCTCCTGCACACGGAGAGCGTGCTAGCTGCTGAAACGTGAAGAAAGAAGCTGCAGAACACTGGCACTGAGCGTGCAGCTTTCCAGCGGAGAGAAAAAGCTACTTGAACACTCTGCAAGCCTTTCCACTCCCAAAAACATGCACATGGAAGGAGCTGCTGCAAAAGCGATGCTGTGCTCGCTGCTGCTCCTCCTGAAGCTCTGGCTGCTAAATCTGAGGCTTTCCTTCCAATTTCAAGCTGCAAAGCACTTGCTGAATTGCAGGGAAAGTCCGGGAGGCATTTGCTGTGCTGGCACACTTTCTCCTTCCTAGACAGAGTGGAAAAGCTTTTCCCTGCCGTGTAGGCGACAGGAGACGCATTAGACGGGCATCCGGAGCTGTCCGAAGGTAAGCGCCTGTTGCCGGCCTCTTTCGGCACAAGCCCCCGCTCCGGAGCGCACCGCGGCCGGCAGGATGCTCTCTGCCGGCGAAGGTGCCGCTTCTCCGGCAAGGAAGCCTCAGCCGCTTCTCCTGCACACGGAGAGCGTGCTAGCTGCTGAAACGTGAAGAAAGAAGCTGCAGAACACTGGCACTGAGCGTGCAGCTTTCCAGCGGAGAGAAAAAGCTACTTGAACACTCTGCAAGCCTTTCCACTCCCAAAAACATGCACATGGAAGGAGCTGCTGCAAAAGCGATGCTGTGCTGCTGTGCTCGCTGCTGCTCCTCCTGAAGCTCTGGCTGCTAAATCTGAGGCTTTCCTTCCAATTTCAAGCTGCAAAGCACTTGCTGAATTGCAGGGAAAGTCCGGGAGGCATTTGCTGTGCTGGCACACTTTCTCCTTCCTAGACAGAGTGGAAAAGCTTTTCCCTGCCGTGTAGGCGACAAGAGACGCATTAGACGGGCATCCGGAGCTGTCCGAAGGTAAGCGCCTGTTGCCGGCCTCTTTCGGCACAAGCCCCCGCTCCGGAGCGCACCGCGGCCGGCAGGATGCTCTCTGCCGGCGAAGGTGCCGCTTCTCCGGCAAGGAAGCCTCTGCCGCATCTCCAGCACACGGAGAGCGTGCTAGCTGCTGAAACGTGAAGAAAGAAGCTGCAGAACACTGGCACTGAGCGTGCAGCTTTCCAGCGGAGAGAAAAGGCTACTTGAACACTCTGCAAGCCTTTCCATTCCCAAAAACATGCACATGGAAGGAGCTGCTGCAAAAGCGATGCTGTGCTCGCTGCTGCTCCTCCTGAAGCTCTGGCTGCTAAATCTGAGGCTTTCCTTCCAATTTCAAGCTGCAAAGCACTTGCTGAATTGCAGGGAAAGTCCGGGAGGCATTTGCTGTGCTGGCACACTTTCTCCTTCCTAGACAGAGTGGAAAAGCTTTTCCCTGCCGTGTAGGCGACAAGAGACGCATTAGACGGGCATCCGGAGCTGTCCGAAGGTAAGCGCCTGTTGCCGGCCTCTTTCGGCACAAGCCCCCGCTCCGGAGCGCACCGCGGCCGGCAGGATGCTCTCTGCCGGCGAAGGTGCCGCTTCTCCGGCAAGGAAGCCTCAGCCGCTTCTCCTGCACACGGAGAGCGTGCTAGCTGCTGAAACGTGAAGAAAGAAGCTGCAGAACACTGGCACTGAGCGTGCAGCTTTCCAGCGGAGAGAAAAGGCTACTTGAACACTCTGCAAGCCTTTCCACTCCCAAAAACATGCACATGGAAGGAGCTGCTGCAAAAGCGATGCTGTGCTCGCTGCTGCTCCTCCTGAAGCTCTGGCTGCTAAATCGGAGGCTTTCCTTCCAATTTCAAGCTGCAAAGCACTTGCTGAATTGCAGGGAAAGTCCGGGAGGCATTTGCTGTGCTGGCACACTTTCTCCTTCCTAGACAGAGTGGAAAAGCTTTTCCCTGCCGTGTAGGCGACAAGAGACGCATTAGACGGGCATCCGGAGCTGTCCGAAGGTAAGCGCCTGTTGCCGGCCTCTTTCGGCACAAGCCCCCGCTCCGGAGCGCACCGCGGCCGGCAGGATGCTCTCTGCCGGCGAAGGTGCCGCTTCTCCGGCAAGGAAGCCTCAGCCGCTTCTCCTGCACACGGAGAGCGTGCTAGCTGCTGAAACGTGAAGAAAGAAGCTGCAGAACACTGGCACTGAGCGTGCAGCTTTCCAGCGGAGAGAAAAAGCTACTTGAACACTCTGCAAGCCTTTCCACTCCCAAAAACATGCACATGGAAGGAGCTGCTGCAGAAGCGATGCTGTGCTCGCTGCTGCTCCTCCTGAAGCTCTGGCTGCTAAATCCGAGGCTTTCCTTCCAATTTCAAGCTGCAAAGCACTTGCTGAATTGCAGGGAAAGTCCGGGAGGCATTTGCTGTGCTGGCACACTTTCTCCTTCCTAGACAGAGTGGAAAAGCTTTTCCCTGCCGTGTAGGCGACAAGAGACGCATTAGATGGGCATCCGGAGCTGTCCGAAGGTAAGCGCCTGTTGCCGGCCTCTTTCGGCACAAGCCCCCGCTCTGGAGCGCACCGCGGCCGGCAGGATGCTCTCTGCCGGCGAAGGTGCCGCTTCTCCAGCAAGGAAGCCTCTGCCGCTTCTCCTGCACACGGAGAGCGTGCTAGCTGCTGAAACGTGCAGAAAGAAGCTGCAGAACACTGGCACTGAGCGTGCAGCTTTCCAGCGGAGAGAAAAAGCTACTTGAACACTCTGCAAGCCTTTCCACTCCCAAAAACATGCACATGGAAGGAGCTGCTGCAAAAGCGATGCTGTGCTCGCTGCTGCTCCTCCTGAAGCTCTGGCTGCTAAATCGGAGGCTTTCCTTCCAATTTCAAGCTGCAAAGCACTTGCTGAATTGCAGGGAAAGTCCGGGAGGCATTTGCTGTGCTGGCACACTTTCTCCTTCCTAGACAGAGTGGAAAAGCTTTTCCCTGCCGTGTAGGCGACAAGAGACGCATTAGACGGGCATCCGGAGCTGTCCGAAGGTAAGCGCCTGTTGCCGGCCTCTTTCGGCACAAGCCCCCGCTCCGGAGCGCACCGCGGCCGGCAGGATGCTCTCTGCCGGCGAAGGTGTCGCTTCTCCGGCAAGGAAGCCTCTGCCGCTTCTCCTGCACACGGAGAGCGTGCTAGCTGCTGAAACGTGAAGAAAGAAGCTGCAGAACACTGGCACTGAGCGTGCAGCTTTCCAGCGGAGAGAAAAAGCTACTTGAACACTCTGCAAGCCTTTCCACTCCCAAAAACATGCACATGGAAGGAGCTGCTGCAAAAGCGATGCTGTGCTCGCTGCTGCTCCTCCTGAAGCTCTGGCTGCTAAATCCGAGGCTTTCCTTCCAATTTCAAGCTGCAAAGCACTTGCTGAATTGCAGGGAAAGTCCGGGAGGCATTTGCTGTGCTGGCACACTTTCTCCTTCCTAGACAGAGTGGAAAAGCTTTTCCCTGCCGTGTAGGCGACAGGAGACGCATTAGACGGGCATCCGGAGCTGTCCGAAGGTAAGCGCCTGTTGCCGGCCTCTTTCGGCACAAGCCCCCGCTCCGGAGCGCACCGCGGCCGGCAGGATGCTCTCTGCCGGCGAAGGTGCCGCTTCTCCGGCAAGGAAGCCTCAGCCGCTTCTCCTGCACACGGAGAGCGTGCTAGCTGCTGAAACGTGAAGAAAGAAGCTGCAGAACACTGGCACTGAGCGTGCAGCTTTCCAGCGGAGAGAAAAGGCTACTTGAACACTCTGCAAGCCTTTCCACTCCCAAAAACATGCACATGGAAGGAGCTGCTGCAAAAGCGATGCTGTGCTCGCTGCTGCTCCTCCTGAAGCTCTGGCTGCTAAATCGGAGGCTTTCCTTCCAATTTCAAGCTGCAAAGCACTTGCTGAATTGCAGGGAAAGTCCGGGAGGCATTTGCTGTGCTGGCACACTTTCTCCTTCCTAGACAGAGTGGAAAAGCTTTTCCCTGCCGTGTAGGCGACAAGAGACGCATTAGACGGGCATCCGGAGCTGTCCGAAGGTAAGCGCCTGTTGCCGGCCTCTTTCGGCACAAGCCCCCGCTCCGGAGCGCACCGCGGCCGGCAGGATGCTCTCTGCCGGCGAAGGTGCCGCTTCTCCGGCAAGGAAGCCTCAGCCGCTTCTCCTGCACACGGAGAGCGTGCTAGCTGCTGAAACGTGAAGAAAGAAGCTGCAGAACACTGGCACTGAGCGTGCAGCTTTCCAGCGGAGAGAAAAAGCTACTTGAACACTCTGCAAGCCTTTCCACTCCCAAAAACATGCACATGGAAGGAGCTGCTGCAGAAGCGATGCTGTGCTCGCTGCTGCTCCTCCTGAAGCTCTGGCTGCTAAATCCGAGGCTTTCCTTCCAATTTCAAGCTGCAAAGCACTTGCTGAATTGCAGGGAAAGTCCGGGAGGCATTTGCTGTGCTGGCACACTTTCTCCTTCCTAGACAGAGTGGAAAAGCTTTTCCCTGCCGTGTAGGCGACAAGAGACGCATTAGATGGGCATCCGGAGCTGTCCGAAGGTAAGCGCCTGTTGCCGGCCTCTTTCGGCACAAGCCCCCGCTCTGGAGCGCACCGCGGCCGGCAGGATGCTCTCTGCCGGCGAAGGTGCCGCTTCTCCAGCAAGGAAGCCTCTGCCGCTTCTCCTGCACACGGAGAGCGTGCTAGCTGCTGAAACGTGCAGAAAGAAGCTGCAGAACACTGGCACTGAGCGTGCAGCTTTCCAGCGGAGAGAAAAAGCTACTTGAACACTCTGCAAGCCTTTCCACTCCCAAAAACATGCACATGGAAGGAGCTGCTGCAAAAGCGATGCTGTGCTCGCTGCTGCTCCTCCTGAAGCTCTGGCTGCTAAATCGGAGGCTTTCCTTCCAATTTCAAGCTGCAAAGCACTTGCTGAATTGCAGGGAAAGTCCGGGAGGCATTTGCTGTGCTGGCACACTTTCTCCTTCCTAGACAGAGTGGAAAAGCTTTTCCCTGCCGTGTAGGCGACAAGAGACGCATTAGACGGGCATCCGGAGCTGTCCGAAGGTAAGCGCCTGTTGCCGGCCTCTTTCGGCACAAGCCCCCGCTCCGGAGCGCACCGCGGCCGGCAGGATGCTCTCTGCCGGCGAAGGTGTCGCTTCTCCGGCAAGGAAGCCTCTGCCGCTTCTCCTGCACACGGAGAGCGTGCTAGCTGCTGAAACGTGAAGAAAGAAGCTGCAGAACACTGGCACTGAGCGTGCAGCTTTCCAGCGGAGAGAAAAAGCTACTTGAACACTCTGCAAGCCTTTCCACTCCCAAAAACATGCACATGGAAGGAGCTGCTGCAAAAGCGATGCTGTGCTCGCTGCTGCTCCTCCTGAAGCTCTGGCTGCTAAATCCGAGGCTTTCCTTCCAATTTCAAGCTGCAAAGCACTTGCTGAATTGCAGGGAAAGTCCGGGAGGCATTTGCTGTGCTGGCACACTTTCTCCTTCCTAGACAGAGTGGAAAAGCTTTTCCCTGCCGTGTAGGCGACAGGAGACGCATTAGACGGGCATCTGGAGCTGTCCGAAGGTAAGCGCCTGTTGCCGGCCTCTTTCGGCATAAGCCCCCGCTCCGGAGCGCACCGCGGCCGGCAGGATGCTCTCTGCCGGCGAAGGCGCCGCTTCTCCGGCAAGGAAGCCTCAGCCGCTTCTCCTGCACACGGAGAGCGTGCTAGCTGCTGAAACGTGAAGAAAGAAGCTGCAGAACACTGGCACTGAGCGTGCAGCTTTCCAGCGGAGAGAAAAAGCTACTTGAACACTCTGCAAGCCTTTCCACTCCCAAAAACATGCACATGGAAGGAGCTGCTGCAAAAGCGATGCTGTGCTCGCTGCTGCTCCTCCTGAAGCTCTGGCTGCTAAATCTGAGGCTTTCCTTCCAATTTCAAGCTGCAAAGCACTTGCTGAATTGCAGGGAAAGTCCGGGAGGCATTTGCTGTGCTGGCACACTTTCTCCTTCCTAGACAGAGTGGAAAAGCTTTTCCCTGCCGTGTAGGCGACAGGAGACGCATTAGACGGGCATCCGGAGCTGTCCGAAGGTAAGCGCCTGTTGCCGGCCTCTTTCGGCACAAGCCCCCGCTCCGGAGCGCACCGCGGCCGGCAGGATGCTCTCTGCCGGCGAAGGTGCCGCTTCTCCGGCAAGGAAGCCTCAGCCGCTTCTCCTGCACACGGAGAGCGTGCTAGCTGCTGAAACGTGAAGAAAGAAGCTGCAGAACACTGGCACTGAGCGTGCAGCTTTCCGGCGGAGAGAAAAAGCTACTTGAACACTCTGCAAGCCTTTCAACTCCCAAAAACATGCACATGGAAGGAGCTGCTGCAAAAGCGATGCTGTGCTCGCTGCTGCTCCTCCTGAAGCTCTGGCTGCTAAATCGGAGGCTTTCCTTCCAATTTCAAGCTGCAAAGCACTTGCTGAATTGCAGGGAAAGTCCGGGAGGCATTTGCTGTGCTGGCACACTTTCTCCTTCCTAGACAGAGTGGAAAAGCTTTTCCCTGCCGTGTAGGCGACAAGAGACGCATTAGACGGGCATCCGGAGCTGTCCGAAGGTAAGCGCCTGTTGCCGGCCTCTTTCGGCACAAGCCCCCGCTCCGGAGCGCACCGCGGCCGGCAGGATGCTCTCTGCCGGCGAAGGTGCCGCTTCTCCGGCAAGGAAGCCTCTGCCGCTTCTCCAGCACACGGAGAGCGTGCTAGCTGCTGAAACGTGAAGAAAGAAGCTGCAGAACACTGGCACTGAGCGTGCAGCTTTCCAGCGGAGAGAAAAGGCTACTTGAACACTCTGCAAGCCTTTCCACTCCCAAAAACATGCACATGGAAGGAGCTGCTGCAAAAGCGATGCTGTGCTCGCTGCTGCTCCTCCTGAAGCTCTGGCTGCTAAATCGGAGGCTTTCCTTCCAATTTCAAGCTGCAAAGCACTTGCTGAATTGCAGGGAAAGTCCGGGAGGCATTTGCTGTGCTGGCACACTTTCTCCTTCCTAGACAGAGTGGAAAAGCTTTTCCCTGCCGTGTAGGCGACAAGAGACGCATTAGATGGGCATCCGGAGCTGTCCGAAGGTAAGCGCCTGTTGCCGGCCTCTTTCGGCACAAGCCCCCGCTCTGGAGCGCACCGCGGCCGGCAGGATGCTCTCTGCCGGCGAAGGTGCCGCTTCTCCAGCAAGGAAGCCTCTGCCGCTTCTCCTGCACACGGAGAGCGTGCTAGCTGCTGAAACGTGCAGAAAGAAGCTGCAGAACACTGGCACTGAGCGTGCAGCTTTCCAGCGGAGAGAAAAAGCTACTTGAACACTCTGCAAGCCTTTCCACTCCCAAAAACATGCACATGGAAGGAGCTGCTGCAAAAGCGATGCTGTGCTCGCTGCTGCTCCTCCTGAAGCTCTGGCTGCTAAATCGGAGGCTTTCCTTCCAATTTCAAGCTGCAAAGCACTTGCTGAATTGCAGGGAAAGTCCGGGAGGCATTTGCTGTGCTGGCACACTTTCTCCTTCCTAGACAGAGTGGAAAAGCTTTTCCCTGCCGTGTAGGCGACAAGAGACGCATTAGACGGGCATCCGGAGCTGTCCGAAGGTAAGCGCCTGTTGCCGGCCTCTTTCGGCACAAGCCCCCGCTCCGGAGCGCACCGCGGCCGGCAGGATGCTCTCTGCCGGCGAAGGTGTCGCTTCTCCGGCAAGGAAGCCTCTGCCGCTTCTCCTGCACACGGAGAGCGTGCTAGCTGCTGAAACGTGAAGAAAGAAGCTGCAGAACACTGGCACTGAGCGTGCAGCTTTCCAGCGGAGAGAAAAAGCTACTTGAACACTCTGCAAGCCTTTCCACTCCCAAAAACATGCACATGGAAGGAGCTGCTGCAAAAGCGATGCTGTGCTCGCTGCTGCTCCTCCTGAAGCTCTGGCTGCTAAATCCGAGGCTTTCCTTCCAATTTCAAGCTGCAAAGCACTTGCTGAATTGCAGGGAAAGTCCGGGAGGCATTTGCTGTGCTGGCACACTTTCTCCTTCCTAGACAGAGTGGAAAAGCTTTTCCCTGCCGTGTAGGCGACAGGAGACGCATTAGACGGGCATCTGGAGCTGTCCGAAGGTAAGCGCCTGTTGCCGGCCTCTTTCGGCATAAGCCCCCGCTCCGGAGCGCACCGCGGCCGGCAGGATGCTCTCTGCCGGCGAAGGCGCCGCTTCTCCGGCAAGGAAGCCTCAGCCGCTTCTCCTGCACACGGAGAGCGTGCTAGCTGCTGAAACGTGAAGAAAGAAGCTGCAGAACACTGGCACTGAGCGTGCAGCTTTCCAGCGGAGAGAAAAAGCTACTTGAACACTCTGCAAGCCTTTCCACTCCCAAAAACATGCACATGGAAGGAGCTGCTGCAAAAGCGATGCTGTGCTCGCTGCTGCTCCTCCTGAAGCTCTGGCTGCTAAATCTGAGGCTTTCCTTCCAATTTCAAGCTGCAAAGCACTTGCTGAATTGCAGGGAAAGTCCGGGAGGCATTTGCTGTGCTGGCACACTTTCTCCTTCCTAGACAGAGTGGAAAAGCTTTTCCCTGCCGTGTAGGCGACAGGAGACGCATTAGACGGGCATCCGGAGCTGTCCGAAGGTAAGCGCCTGTTGCCGGCCTCTTTCGGCACAAGCCCCCGCTCCGGAGCGCACCGCGGCCGGCAGGATGCTCTCTGCCGGCGAAGGTGCCGCTTCTCCGGCAAGGAAGCCTCAGCCGCTTCTCCTGCACACGGAGAGCGTGCTAGCTGCTGAAACGTGAAGAAAGAAGCTGCAGAACACTGGCACTGAGCGTGCAGCTTTCCGGCGGAGAGAAAAAGCTACTTGAACACTCTGCAAGCCTTTCAACTCCCAAAAACATGCACATGGAAGGAGCTGCTGCAAAAGCGATGCTGTGCTCGCTGCTGCTCCTCCTGAAGCTCTGGCTGCTAAATCGGAGGCTTTCCTTCCAATTTCAAGCTGCAAAGCACTTGCTGAATTGCAGGGAAAGTCCGGGAGGCATTTGCTGTGCTGGCACACTTTCTCCTTCCTAGACAGAGTGGAAAAGCTTTTCCCTGCCGTGTAGGCGACAAGAGACGCATTAGACGGGCATCCGGAGCTGTCCGAAGGTAAGCGCCTGTTGCCGGCCTCTTTCGGCACAAGCCCCCGCTCCGGAGCGCACCGCGGCCGGCAGGATGCTCTCTGCCGGCGAAGGTGCCGCTTCTCCGGCAAGGAAGCCTCTGCCGCTTCTCCAGCACACGGAGAGCGTGCTAGCTGCTGAAACGTGAAGAAAGAAGCTGCAGAACACTGGCACTGAGCGTGCAGCTTTCCAGCGGAGAGAAAAGGCTACTTGAACACTCTGCAAGCCTTTCCACTCCCAAAAACATGCACATGGAAGGAGCTGCTGCAAAAGCGATGCTGTGCTCGCTGCTGCTCCTCCTGAAGCTCTGGCTGCTAAATCGGAGGCTTTCCTTCCAATTTCAAGCTGCAAAGCACTTGCTGAATTGCAGGGAAAGTCCGGGAGGCATTTGCTGTGCTGGCACACTTTCTCCTTCCTAGACAGAGTGGAAAAGCTTTTCCCTGCCGTGTAGGCGACAAGAGACGCATTAGACGGGCATCCGGAGCTGTCCGAAGGTAAGCGCCTGTTGCCGGCCTCTTTCGGCACAAGCCCCCGCTCTGGAGCGCACCGCGGCCGGCAGGATGCTCTCTGCCGGCGAAGGTGCCGCTTCTCCGGCAAGGAAGCCTCAGCCGCTTCTCCTGCACACGGAGAGCGTGCTAGCTGCTGAAACTTGAAGAAAGAAGCTGCAGAACACTGGCACTGAGCGTGCAGCTTTCCAGCGGAGAGAAAAAGCTACTTGAACACTCTGCAAGCCTTTCCACTCCCAAAAACATGCACATGGAAGGAGCTGCTGCAAAAGCGATGCTGTGCTCGCTGCTGCTCCTCCTGAAGCTCTGGCTGCTAAATCTGAGGCTTTCCTTCCAATTTCAAGCTGCAAAGCACTTGCTGAATTGCAGGGAAAGTCCGGGAGGCATTTGCTGTGCTGGCACACTTTCTCCTTCCTAGACAGAGTGGAAAAGCTTTTCCCTGCCGTGTAGGCGACAAGAGACGCATTAGACGGGCATCCGGAGCTGTCCGAAGGTAAGCGCCTGTTGCCGGCCTCTTTCGGCACAAGCCCCCGCTCTGGAGCGCACCGCGGCCGGCAGGATGCTCTCTGCCGGCGAAGGTGCCGCTTCTCCGGCAAGGAAGCCTCAGCCGCTTCTCCTGCACACGGAGAGCGTGCTAGCTGCTGAAACGTGAAGAAAGAAGCTGCAGAACACTGGCACTGAGCGTGCAGCTTTCCAGCGGAGAGAAAAAGCTACTTGAACACTCTGCAAGCCTTTCCACTCCCAAAAACATGCACATGGAAGGAGCTGCTGCAAAAGCGATGCTGTGCTCGCTGCTGCTCCTCCTGAAGCTCTGGCTGCTAAATCCGAGGCTTTCCTTCCAATTTCAAGCTGCAAAGCACTTGCTGAATTGCAGGGAAAGTCCGGGAGGCATTTGCTGTGCTGGCACACTTTCTCCTTCCTAGACAGAGTGGAAAAGCTTTTCCCTGCCGTGTAGGCGACAAGAGACGCATTAGACGGGCATCCGGAGCTGTCCGAAGGTAAGCGCCTGTTGCCGGCCTCTTTCGGCACAAGCCCCCGCTCCGGAGCGCACCGCGGCCGGCAGGATGCTCTCTGCCGGCGAAGGTGCCGCTTCTCCGGCAAGGAAGCCTCTGCCGCTTCTCCTGCACACGGAGAGCGTGCTAGCTGCTGAAACGTGAAGAAAGAAGCTGCAGAACACTGGCACTGAGCGTGCAGCTTTCCAGCGGAGAGAAAAAGCTACTTGAACACTCTGCAAGCCTTTCCACTCCCAAAAACATGCACATGGAAGGAGCTGCTGCAAAAGCGATGCTGTGCTCGCTGCTGCTCCTCCTGAAGCTCTGGCTGCTAAATCTGAGGCTTTCCTTCCAATTTCAAGCTGCAAAGCACTTGCTGAATTGCAGGGAAAGTCCGGGAGGCATTTGCTGTGCTGGCACACTTTCTCCTTCCTAGACAGAGTGGAAAAGCTTTTCCCTGCCGTGTAGGCGACAGGAGACGCATTAGACGGGCATCCGGAGCTGTCCGAAGGTAAGCGCCTGTTGCCGGCCTCTTTCGGCACAAGCCCCCGCTCCGGAGCGCACCGCGGCCGGCAGGATGCTCTCTGCCGGCGAAGGTGTCGCTTCTCCGGCAAGGAAGCCTCAGCCGCTTCTCCTGCACACGGAGAGCGTGCTAGCTGCTGAAACGTGAAGAAAGAAGCTGCAGAAGACTGGCACTGAGCGTGCAGCTTTCCGGCGGAGAGAAAAAGCTACTTGAACACTCTGCAAGCCTTTCAACTCCCAAAAACATGCAAATGGAAGGAGCTGCTGCAAAAGCGATGCTGTGCTCGCTGCTGCTCCTCCTGAAGCTCTGGCTGCTAAATCGGAGGCTTTCCTTCCAATTTCAAGCTGCAAAGCACTTGCTGAATTGCAGGGAAAGTCCGGGAGGCATTTGCTGTGCTGGCACACTTTCTCCTTCCTAGACAGAGTGGAAAAGCTTTTCCCTGCCGTGTAGGCGACAGGAGACGCATTAGACGGGCATCCGGAGCTGTCCGAAGGTAAGCGCCTGTTGCCGGCCTCTTTCGGCACAAGCCCCCGCTCTGGAGCGCACCGCGGCCGGCAGGATGCTCTCTGCCGGCGAAGGTGCCGCTTCTCCGGCAAGGAAGCCTCAGCCGCTTCTCCTGCACACGGAGAGCGTGCTAGCTGCTGAAACTTGAAGAAAGAAGCTGCAGAAGACTGGCACTGAGCGTGCAGCTTTCCAGCGGAGAGAAAAAGCTACTTGAACACTCTGCAAGCCTTTCCACTCCCAAAAACATGCACATGGAAGGAGCTGCTGCAAAAGCGATGCTGTGCTCGCTGCTGCTCCTCCTGAAGCTCTGGCTGCTAAATCTGAGGCTTTCCTTCCAATTTCAAGCTGCAAAGCACTTGCTGAATTGCAGGGAAAGTCCGGGAGGCATTTGCTGTGCTGGCACACTTTCTCCTTCCTAGACAGAGTGGAAAAGCTTTTCCCTGCCGTGTAGGCGACAAGAGACGCATTAGACGGGCATCCGGAGCTGTCCGAAGGTAAGCGCCTGTTGCCGGCCTCTTTCGGCACAAGCCCCCGCTCTGGAGCGCACCGCGGCCGGCAGGATGCTCTCTGCCGGCGAAGGTGCCGCTTCTCCGGCAAGGAAGCCTCGCCCGCTTCTCCTGCACACGGAGAGCGTGCTAGCTGCTGAAACGTGAAGAAAGAAGCTGCAGAACACTGGCACTGAGCGTGCAGCTTTCCAGCGGAGAGAAAAAGCTACTTGAACACTCTGCAAGCCTTTCCACTCCCAAAAACATGCACATGGAAGGAGCTGCTGCAAAAGCGATGCTGTGCTCGCTGCTGCTCCTCCTGAAGCTCTGGCTGCTAAATCGGAGGCTTTCCTTCCAATTTCAAGCTGCAAAGCACTTGCTGAATTGCAGGGAAAGTCCGGGAGGCATTTGCTGTGCTGGCACACTTTCTCCTTCCTAGACAGAGTGGAAAAGCTTTTCCCTGCCGTGTAGGCGACAAGAGACGCATTAGACGGGCATCCGGAGCTGTCCGAAGGTAAGCGCCTGTTGCCGGCCTCTTTCGGCACAAGCCCCCGCTCCGGAGCGCACCGCGGCCGGCAGGATGCTCTCTGCCGGCGAAGGTGCCGCTTCTCCGGCAAGGAAGCCTCTGCCGCTTCTCCTGCACACGGAGAGCGTGCTAGCTGCTGAAACGTGAAGAAAGAAGCTGCAGAACACTGGCACTGAGCGTGCAGCTTTCCAGCGGAGAGAAAAAGCTACTTGAACACTCTGCAAGCCTTTCCACTCCCAAAAACATGCACATGGAAGGAGCTGCTGCAAAAGCGATGCTGTGCTCGCTGCTGCTCCTCCTGAAGCTCTGGCTGCTAAATCTGAGGCTTTCCTTCCAATTTCAAGCTGCAAAGCACTTGCTGAATTGCAGGGAAAGTCCGGGAGGCATTTGCTGTGCTGGCACACTTTCTCCTTCCTAGACAGAGTGGAAAAGCTTTTCCCTGCCGTGTAGGCGACAGGAGACGCATTAGACGGGCATCCGGAGCTGTCCGAAGGTAAGCGCCTGTTGCCGGCCTCTTTCGGCACAAGCCCCTGCTCCGGAGCGCACCGCGGCCGGCAGGATGCTCTCTGCCGGCGAAGGTGTCGCTTCTCCGGCAAGGAAGCCTCAGCCGCTTCTCCTGCACACGGAGAGCGTGCTAGCTGCTGAAACGTGAAGAAAGAAGCTGCAGAACACTGGCACTGAGCGTGCAGCTTTCCGGCGGAGAGAAAAAGCTACTTGAACACTCTGCAAGCCTTTCAACTCCCAAAAACATGCAAATGGAAGGAGCTGCTGCAAAAGCGATGCTGTGCTCGCTGCTGCTCCTCCTGAAGCTCTGGCTGCTAAATCGGAGGCTTTCCTTCCAATTTCAAGCTGCAAAGCACTTGCTGAATTGCAGGGAAAGTCCGGGAGGCATTTGCTGTGCTGGCACACTTTCTCCTTCCTAGACAGAGTGGAAAAGCTTTTCCCTGCCGTGTAGGCGACAGGAGACGCATTAGACGGGCATCCGGAGCTGTCCGAAGGTAAGCGCCTGTTGCCGGCCTCTTTCGGCACAAGCCCCCGCTCCGGAGCGCACCGCGGCCGGCAGGATGCTCTCTGCCGGCGAAGGTGCCGCTTCTCCGGCAAGGAAGCCTCAGCCGCTTCTCCTGCACACGGAGAGCGTGCTAGCTGCTGAAACGTGAAGAAAGAAGCTGCAGAAGACTGGCACTGAGCGTGCAGCTTTCCAGCGGAGAGAAAAAGCTACTTGAACACTCTGCAAGCCTTTCAACTCCCAAAAACATGCACATGGAAGGAGCTGCTGCAAAAGCGATGCTGTGCTCGCTGCTGCTCCTCCTGAAGCTCTGGCTGCTAAATCGGAGGCTTTCCTTCCAATTTCAAGCTGCAAAGCACTTGCTGAATTGCAGGGAAAGTCCGGGAGGCATTTGCTGTGCTGGCACACTTTCTCCTTCCTAGACAGAGTGGAAAAGCTTTTCCCTGCCGTGTAGGCGACAAGAGACGCATTAGACGGGCATCCGGAGCTGTCCGAAGGTAAGCGCCTGTTGCCGGCCTCTTTCGGCACAAGCCCCCGCTCTGGAGCGCACCGCGGCCGGCAGGATGCTCTCTGCCGGCGAAGGTGCCGCTTCTCCGGCAAGGAAGCCTCGCCCGCTTCTCCTGCACACGGAGAGCGTGCTAGCTGCTGAA
The DNA here is from genome assembly GCF_963513975.1 of Fringilla coelebs. Taxonomy (NCBI): domain Eukaryota; kingdom Metazoa; phylum Chordata; class Aves; order Passeriformes; family Fringillidae; genus Fringilla; species Fringilla coelebs. The sequence goes on along the minus strand of NW_028167409.1, from coordinate 74,249 downwards.
ACGTGAAGAAAGAAGCTGCAGAACACTGGCACTGAGCGTGCAGCTTTCCAGCGGAGAGAAAAAGCTACTTGAACACTCTGCAAGCCTTTCCACTCCCAAAAACATGCACATGGAAGGAGCTGCTGCAAAAGCGATGCTGTACTCGCTGCTGCTCCTCCTGAAGCTCTGGCTGCTAAATCGGAGGCTTTCCTTCCAATTTCAAGCTGCAAAGCACTTGCTGAATTGCAGGGAAAGTCCGGGAGGCATTTGCTGTGCTGGCACACTTTCTCCTTCCTAGACAGAGTGGAAAAGCTTTTCCCTGCCGTGTAGGCGACAAGAGACGCATTAGACGGACATCCAAAGCTGTCCGAAGGTAAGCGCCTGTTGCCGGCCCCTTTCGGCACAAGCCCCCGCTCCGGAGCGCACCGCGGCCGGCAGGATGCTCTCTGCCGGCGAAGGTGTCGCTTCTCCGGCAAGGAAGCCTCTGCCGCTTCTCCTGCACACGGAGACCGTGCTAGCTGCTGAAACGTGAAGAAAGAAGCTGCAGAAGACTGGCACTGAGCGTGCAGCTTTCCAGCGGAGAGAAAAAGCTACTTGAACACTCTGCAAGCCTTTCCACTCCCAAAAACATGCACATGGAAGGAGCTGCTGCAAAAGCGATGCTGTGCTCGCTGCTGCTCCTCCTGAAGCTCTGGCTGCTAAATCCGAGGCTTTCCTTCCAATTTCAAGCTGCAAAGCACTTGCTGAATTCCAGGGAAAGTCCGGGAGGCATTTGCTGTGCTGGCACACTTTCTCCTTCCTAGACAGAGTGGAAAAGCTTTTCCCTGTCGTGTAGGCGACAAGAGACGCATTAGACGGGCATCCGGAGCTGTCCGAAGGTAAGCGCCTGTTGCCGGCCTCTTTCGGCACAAGCCCCCGCTCCGGAGCGCACCGCGGCCGGCAGGATGCTCTCTGCCGGCGAAGGTGCCGCTTCTCCGGCAAGGAAGCCTCAGCCGCTTCTCCTGCACACGGAGAGCGTGCTAGCTGCTGAAACGTGAAGAAAGAAGCTGCAGAACACTGGCACTGAGCGTGCAGCTTTCCAGCGGAGAGAAAAGGCTACTTGAACACTCTGCAAGCCTTTCCACTCCCAAAAACATGCACATGGAAGGAGCTGCTGCAAAAGCGATGCTGTGCTCGCTGCTGCTCCTCCTGAAGCTCTGGCTGCTAAATCGGAGGCTTTCCTTCCAATTTCAAGCTGCAAAGCACTTGCTGAATTGCAGGGAAAGTCCGGGAGGCATTTGCTGTGCTGGCACACTTTCTCCTTCCTAGACAGAGTGGAAAAGCTTTTCCCTGCCGTGTAGGCGACAAGAGACGCATTAGACGGGCATCCGGAGCTGTCCGAAGGTAAGCGCCTGTTGCCGGCCTCTTTCGGCACAAGCCCCCGCTCCGGAGCGCACCGCGGCCGGCAGGATGCTCTCTGCCGGCGAAGGTGCCGCTTCTCCGGCAAGGAAGCCTCTGCCGCTTCTCCTGCACACGGAGAGCGTGCTAGCTGCTGAAACGTGAAGAAAGAAGCTGCAGAACACTGGCACTGAGCGTGCAGCTTTCCAGCGGAGAGAAAAAGCTACTTGAACACTCTGCAAGCCTTTCCACTCCCAAAAACATGCACATGGAAGGAGCTGCTGCAAAAGCGATGCTGTGCTCGCTGCTGCTCCTCCTGAAGCTCTGGCTGCTAAATCGGAGGCTTTCCTTCCAATTTCAAGCTGCAAAGCACTTGCTGAATTGCAGGGAAAGTCCGGGAGGCATTTGCTGTGCTGGCACACTTTCTCCTTCCTAGACAGAGTGGAAAAGCTTTTCCCTGCCGTGTAGGCGACAAGAGACGCATTAGACGGGCATCCGGAGCTGTCCGAAGGTAAGCGCCTGTTGCCGGCCTCTTTCGGCACAAGCCCCCGCTCCGGAGCGCACCGCGGCCGGCAGGATGCTCTCTGCCGGCGAAGGTGTCGCTTCTCCGGCAAGGAAGCCTCAGCCGCTTCTCCTGCACACGGAGAGCGTGCTAGCTGCTGAAACGTGAAGAAAGAAGCTGCAGAACACTGGCACTGAGCGTGCAGCTTTCCGGCGGAGAGAAAAAGCTACTTGAACACTCTGCAAGCCTTTCAACTCCCAAAAACATGCAAATGGAAGGAGCTGCTGCAAAAGCGATGCTGTGCTCGCTGCTGCTCCTCCTGAAGCTCTGGCTGCTAAATCGGAGGCTTTCCTTCCAATTTCAAGCTGCAAAGCACTTGCTGAATTGCAGGGAAAGTCCGGGAGGCATTTGCTGTGCTGGCACACTTTCTCCTTCCTAGACAGAGTGGAAAAGCTTTTCCCTGCCGTGTAGGCGACAGGAGACGCATTAGACGGGCATCCGGAGCTGTCCGAAGGTAAGCGCCTGTTGCCGGCCTCTTTCGGCACAAGCCCCCGCTCTGGAGCGCACCGCGGCCGGCAGGATGCTCTCTGCCGGCGAAGGTGCCGCTTCTCCGGCAAGGAAGCCTCAGCCGCTTCTCCTGCACACGGAGAGCGTGCTAGCTGCTGAAACTTGAAGAAAGAAGCTGCAGAACACTGGCACTGAGCGTGCAGCTTTCCAGCGGAGAGAAAAAGCTACTTGAACACTCTGCAAGCCTTTCCACTCCCAAAAACATGCACATGGAAGGAGCTGCTGCAAAAGCGATGCTGTGCTCGCTGCTGCTCCTCCTGAAGCTCTGGCTGCTAAATCGGAGGCTTTCCTTCCAATTTCAAGCTGCAAAGCACTTGCTGAATTGCAGGGAAAGTCCGGGAGGCATTTGCTGTGCTGGCACACTTTCTCCTTCCTAGACAGAGTGGAAAAGCTTTTCCCTGCCGTGTAGGCGACAAGAGACGCATTAGACGGGCATCCGGAGCTGTCCGAAGGTAAGCGCCTGTTGCCGGCCTCTTTCGGCACAAGCCCCCGCTCTGGAGCGCACCGCGGCCGGCAGGATGCTCTCTGCCGGCGAAGGTGCCGCTTCTCCGGCAAGGAAGCCTCGCCCGCTTCTCCTGCACACGGAGAGCGTGCTAGCTGCTGAAACGTGAAGAAAGAAGCTGCAGAACACTGGCACTGAGCGTGCAGCTTTCCAGCGGAGAGAAAAAGCTACTTGAACACTCTGCAAGCCTTTCCACTCCCAAAAACATGCACATGGAAGGAGCTGCTGCAAAAGCGATTCTGTGCTCGCTGCTGCTCCTCCTGAAGCTCTGGCTGCTAAATCGGAGGCTTTCCTTCCAATTTCAAGCTGCAAAGCACTTGCTGAATTGCAGGGAAAGTCCGGGAGGCATTTGCTGTGCTGGCACACTTTCTCCTTCCTAGACAGAGTGGAAAAGCTTTTCCCTGCCGTGTAGGCGACAAGAGACGCATTAGACGGGCATCCGGAGCTGTCCGAAGGTAAGCGCCTGTTGCCGGCCTCTTTCGGCACAAGCCCCCGCTCCGGAGCGCACCGCGGCCGGCAGGATGCTCTCTGCCGGCGAAGGTGCCGCTTCTCCGGCAAGGAAGCCTCTGCCGCTTCTCCTGCACACGGAGAGCGTGCTAGCTGCTGAAACGTGAAGAAAGAAGCTGCAGAACACTGGCACTGAGCGTGCAGCTTTCCAGCGGAGAGAAAAAGCTACTTGAACACTCTGCAAGCCTTTCCACTCCCAAAAACATGCACATGGAAGGAGCTGCTGCAAAAGCGATGCTGTGCTCGCTGCTGCTCCTCCTGAAGCTCTGGCTGCTAAATCTGAGGCTTTCCTTCCAATTTCAAGCTGCAAAGCACTTGCTGAATTGCAGGGAAAGTCCGGGAGGCATTTGCTGTGCTGGCACACTTTCTCCTTCCTAGACAGAGTGGAAAAGCTTTTCCCTGCCGTGTAGGCGACAGGAGACGCATTAGACGGGCATCCGGAGCTGTCCGAAGGTAAGCGCCTGTTGCCGGCCTCTTTCGGCACAAGCCCCCGCTCCGGAGCGCACCGCGGCCGGCAGGATGCTCTCTGCCGGCGAAGGTGTCGCTTCTCCGGCAAGGAAGCCTCAGCCGCTTCTCCTGCACACGGAGAGCGTGCTAGCTGCTGAAACGTGAAGAAAGAAGCTGCAGAACACTGGCACTGAGCGTGCAGCTTTCCGGCGGAGAGAAAAAGCTACTTGAACACTCTGCAAGCCTTTCCACTCCCAAAAACATGCACATGGAAGGAGCTGCTGCAAAAGCGATGCTGTGCTCGCTGCTGCTCCTCCTGAAGCTCTGGCTGCTAAATCTGAGGCTTTCCTTCCAATTTCAAGCTGCAAAGCACTTGCTGAATTGCAGGGAAAGTCCGGGAGGCATTTGCTGTGCTGGCACACTTTCTCCTTCCTAGACAGAGTGGAAAAGCTTTTCCCTGCCGTGTAGGCGACAGGAGACGCATTAGACGGGCATCCGGAGCTGTCCGAAGGTAAGCGCCTGTTGCCGGCCTCTTTCGGCACAAGCCCCCGCTCCGGAGCGCACCGCGGCCGGCAGGATGCTCTCTGCCGGCGAAGGTGCCGCTTCTCCGGCAAGGAAGCCTCAGCCGCTTCTCCTGCACACGGAGAGCGTGCTAGCTGCTGAAACGTGAAGAAAGAAGCTGCAGAAGACTGGCACTGAGCGTGCAGCTTTCCAGCGGAGAGAAAAAGCTACTTGAACACTCTGCAAGCCTTTCAACTCCCAAAAACATGCACATGGAAGGAGCTGCTGCAAAAGCGATGCTGTGCTCGCTGCTGCTCCTCCTGAAGCTCTGGCTGCTAAATCGGAGGCTTTCCTTCCAATTTCAAGCTGCAAAGCACTTGCTGAATTGCAGGGAAAGTCCGGGAGGCATTTGCTGTGCTGGCACACTTTCTCCTTCCTAGACAGAGTGGAAAAGCTTTTCCCTGTCGTGTAGGCGACAGGAGACGCATTAGACGGGCATCCGGAGCTGTCCGAAGGTAAGCGCCTGTTGCCGGCCTCTTTCGGCACAAGCCCCCGCTCCGGAGCGCACCGCGGCCGGCAGGATGCTCTCTGCCGGCGAAGGTGCCGCTTCTCCGGCAAGGAAGCCTCAGCCGCTTCTCCTGCACACGGAGAGCGTGCTAGCTGCTGAAACGTGAAGAAAGAAGCTGCAGAACACTGGCACTGAGCGTGCAGCTTTCCGGCGGAGAGAAAAGGCTACTTGAACACTCTGCAAGCCTTTCCACTCCCAAAAACATGCACATGGAAGGAGCTGCTGCAAAAGCGATGCTGTGCTCGCTGCTGCTCCTCCTGAAGCTCTGGCTGCTAAATCGGAGGCTTTCCTTCCAATTTCAAGCTGCAAAGCACTTGCTGAATTGCAGGGAAAGTCCGGGAGGCATTTGCTGTGCTGGCACACTTTCTCCTTCCTAGACAGAGTGGAAAAGCTTTTCCCTGCCGTGTAGGCGACAGGAGACGCATTAGACGGGCATCCGGAGCTGTCCGAAGGTAAGCGCCTGTTGCCGGCCTCTTTCGGCACAAGCCCCCGCTCCGGAGCGCACCGCGGCCGGCAGGATGCTCTCTGCCGGCGAAGGTGCCGCTTCTCCGGCAAGGAAGCCTCTGCCGCTTCTCCTGCACACGGAGAGCGTGCTAGCTGCTGAAACGTGAAGAAAGAAGCTGCAGAAGACTGGCACTGAGCGTGCAGCTTTCCAGCGGAGAGAAAAAGCTACTTGAACACTCTGCAAGCCTTTCCACTCCCAAAAACATGCACATGGAAGGAGCTGCTGCAAAAGCGATGCTGTGCTCGCTGCTGCTCCTCCTGAAGCTCTGGCTGCTAAATCTGAGGCTTTCCTTCCAATTTCAAGCTGCAAAGCACTTGCTGAATTGCAGGGAAAGTCCGGGAGGCATTTGCTGTGCTGGCACACTTTCTCCTTCCTAGACAGAGTGGAAAAGCTTTTCCCTGCCGTGTAGGCGACAGGAGACGCATTAGACGGGCATCCGGAGCTGTCCGAAGGTAAGCGCCTGTTGCCGGCCTCTTTCGGCACAAGCCCCCGCTCCGGAGCGCACCGCGGCCGGCAGGATGCTCTCTGCCGGCGAAAGTGCCGCTTCTCCGGCAAGGAAGCCTCAGCCGCTTCTCCTGCACACGGAGAGCGTGCTAGCTGCTGAAACGTGAAGAAAGAAGCTGCAGAACACTGGCACTGAGCGTGCAGCTTTCCGGCGGAGAGAAAAAGCTACTTGAACACTCTGCAAGCCTTTCAACTCCCAAAAACATGCAAATGGAAGGAGCTGCTGCAGAAGCGATGCTGTGCTCGCTGCTGCTCCTCCTGAAGCTCTGGCTGCTAAATCGGAGGCATTCCTTCCAATTTCAAGCTGCAAAGCACTTGCTGAATTGCAGGGAAAGTCCGGGAGGCATTTGCTGTGCTGGCACACTTTCTCCTTCCTAGACAGAGTGGAAAAGCTTTTCCCTGCCGTGTAGGCGACAGGAGACGCATTAGACGGGCATCCGGAGCTGTCCGAAGGTAAGCGCCTGTTGCCGGCCTCTTTCGGCACAAGCCCCCGCTCCGGAGCGCACCGCGGCCGGCAGGATGCTCTCTGCCGGCGAAGGTGCCGCTTCTCCGGCAAGGAAGCCTCTGCCGCTTCTCCTGCACACGGAGAGCGTGCTAGCTGCTGAAACGTGAAGAAAGAAGCTGCAGAACACTGGCACTGAGCGTGCAGCTTTCCGGCGGAGAGAAAAAGCTACTTGAACACTCTGCAAGCCTTTCCACTCCCAAAAACATGCACATGGAAGGAGCTGCTGCAAAAGCGATGCTGTGCTCGCTGCTGCTCCTCCTGAAGCTCTGGCTGCTAAATCTGAGGCTTTCCTTCCAATTTCAAGCTGCAAAGCACTTGCTGAATTGCAGGGAAAGTCCGGGAGGCATTTGCTGTGCTGGCACACTTTCTCCTTCCTAGACAGAGTGGAAAAGCTTTTCCCTGCCGTGTAGGCGACAGGAGACGCATTAGACGGGCATCCGGAGCTGTCCGAAGGTAAGCGCCTGTTGCCGGCCTCTTTCGGCACAAGCCCCCGCTCCGGAGCGCACCGCGGCCGGCAGGATGCTCTCTGCCGGCGAAGGTGCCGCTTCTCCGGCAAGGAAGCCTCAGCCGCTTCTCCTGCACACGGAGAGCGTGCTAGCTGCTGAAACGTGAAGAAAGAAGCTGCAGAAGACTGGCACTGAGCGTGCAGCTTTCCAGCGGAGAGAAAAAGCTACTTGAACACTCTGCAAGCCTTTCAACTCCCAAAAACATGCACATGGAAGGAGCTGCTGCAAAAGCGATGCTGTGCTCGCTGCTGCTCCTCCTGAAGCTCTGGCTGCTAAATCGGAGGCTTTCCTTCCAATTTCAAGCTGCAAAGCACTTGCTGAATTGCAGGGAAAGTCCGGGAGGCATTTGCTGTGCTGGCACACTTTCTCCTTCCTAGACAGAGTGGAAAAGCTTTTCCCTGTCGTGTAGGCGACAAGAGACGCATTAGACGGGCATCCGGAGCTGTCCGAAGGTAAGCGCCTGTTGCCGGCCTCTTTCGGCACAAGCCCCCGCTCCGGAGCGCACCGCGGCCGGCAGGATGCTCTCTGCCGGCGAAGGTGCCGCTTCTCCGGCAAGGAAGCCTCAGCCGCTTCTCCTGCACACGGAGAGCGTGCTAGCTGCTGAAACGTGAAGAAAGAAGCTGCAGAACACTGGCACTGAGCGTGCAGCTTTCCAGCGGAGAGAAAAGGCTACTTGAACACTCTGCAAGCCTTTCCACTCCCAAAAACATGCACATGGAAGGAGCTGCTGCAAAAGCGATGCTGTGCTCGCTGCTGCTCCTCCTGAAGCTCTGGCTGCTAAATCGGAGGCTTTCCTTCCAATTTCAAGCTGCAAAGCACTTGCTGAATTGCAGGGAAAGTCCGGGAGGCATTTGCTGTGCTGGCACACTTTCTCCTTCCTAGACAGAGTGGAAAAGCTTTTCCCTGCCGTGTAGGCGACAGGAGACGCATTAGACGGGCATCCGGAGCTGTCCGAAGGTAAGCGCCTGTTGCCGGCCTCTTTCGGCACAAGCCCCCGCTCCGGAGCGCACCGCGGCCGGCAGGATGCTCTCTGCCGGCGAAAGTGCCGCTTCTCCGGCAAGGAAGCCTCAGCCGCTTCTCCTGCACACGGAGAGCGTGCTAGCTGCTGAAACGTGAAGAAAGAAGCTGCAGAACACTGGCACTGAGCGTGCAGCTTTCCGGCGGAGAGAAAAAGCTACTTGAACACTCTGCAAGCCTTTCAACTCCCAAAAACATGCAAATGGAAGGAGCTGCTGCAGAAGCGATGCTGTGCTCGCTGCTGCTCCTCCTGAAGCTCTGGCTGCTAAATCGGAGGCATTCCTTCCAATTTCAAGCTGCAAAGCACTTGCTGAATTGCAGGGAAAGTCCGGGAGGCATTTGCTGTGCTGGCACACTTTCTCCTTCCTAGACAGAGTGGAAAAGCTTTTCCCTGCCGTGTAGGCGACAGGAGACGCATTAGACGGGCATCCGGAGCTGTCCGAAGGTAAGCGCCTGTTGCCGGCCTCTTTCGGCACAAGCCCCCGCTCCGGAGCGCACCGCGGCCGGCAGGATGCTCTCTGCCGGCGAAGGTGCCGCTTCTCCGGCAAGGAAGCCTCTGCCGCTTCTCCTGCACACGGAGAGCGTGCTAGCTGCTGAAACGTGAAGAAAGAAGCTGCAGAACACTGGCACTGAGCGTGCAGCTTTCCGGCGGAGAGAAAAAGCTACTTGAACACTCTGCAAGCCTTTCCACTCCCAAAAACATGCACATGGAAGGAGCTGCTGCAAAAGCGATGCTGTGCTCGCTGCTGCTCCTCCTGAAGCTCTGGCTGCTAAATCGGAGGCTTTCCTTCCAATTTCAAGCTGCAAAGCACTTGCTGAATTGCAGGGAAAGTCCGGGAGGCATTTGCTGTGCTGGCACACTTTCTCCTTCCTAGACAGAGTGGAAAAGCTTTTCCCTGCCGTGTAGGCGACAAGAGACGCATTAGACGGGCATCCGGAGCTGTCCGAAGGTAAGCGCCTATTGCCGGCCTCTTTCGGCACAAGCCCCCGCTCCGGAGCGCACCGCGGCCGGCAGGATGCTCTCTGCCGGCGAAGGTGTCGCTTCTCCGGCAAGGAAGCCTCAGCCGCTTCTCCTGCACACGGAGAGCGTGCTAGCTGCTGAAACGTGAAGAAAGAAGCTGCAGAACACTGGCACTGAGCGTGCAGCTTTCCAGCGGAGAGAAAAAGCTACTTGAACACTCTGCAAGCCTTTCCACTCCCAAAAACATGCACATGGAAGGAGCTGCTGCAAAAGCGATGCTGTGCTCGCTGCTGCTCCTCCTGAAGCTCTGGCTGCTAAATCCGAGGCTTTCCTTCCAATTTCAAGCTGCAAAGCACTTGCTGAATTGCAGGGAAAGTCCGGGAGGCATTTGCTGTGCTGGCACACTTTCTCCTTCCTAGACAGAGTGGAAAAGCTTTTCCCTGTCGTGTAGGCGACAGGAGACGCATTAGACGGGCATCCGGAGCTGTCCGAAGGTAAGCGCCTGTTGCCGGCCTCTTTCGGCACAAGCCCCCGCTCCGGAGCGCACCGCGGCCGGGAGGATGCTCTCTGCCGGCGAAGGTGCCGCTTCTCCGGCAAGGAAGCCTCAGCCGCTTCTCCTGCACACGGAGAGCGTGCTAGCTGCTGAAACGTGAAGAAAGAAGCTGCAGAACACTGGCACTGAGCGTGCAGCTTTCCAGCGGAGAGAAAAAGCTACTTGAACACTCTGCAAGCCTTTCCACTCCCAAAAACATGCACATGGAAGGAGCTGCTGCAAAAGCGATGCTGTGCTCGCTGCTGCTCCTCCTGAAGCTCTGGCTGCTAAATCGGAGGCTTTCCTTCCAATTTCAAGCTGCAAAGCACTTGCTGAATTGCAGGGAATGTCCGGGAGGCATTTGCTGTGCTGGCACACTTTCTCCTTCCTAGACAGAGTGGAAAAGCTTTTCCCTGCCGTGTAGGCGACAGGAGACGCATTAGACGGGCATCCGGAGCTGTCCGAAGGTAAGCGCCTGCTGCCGGCCTCTTTCGGCACAAGCCCCCGCTCCGGAGCGCACCGCGGCCGGCAGGATGCTCTCTGCCGGCGAAGGTGCCGCTTCTCCGGCAAGGAAGCCTCAGCCGCTTCTCCTGCACACGGAGAGCGTGCTAGCTGCTGAAACGTGAAGAAAGAAGCTGCAGAAGACTGGCACTGAGCGTGCAGCTTTCCGGCGGAGAGAAAAAGCTACTTGAACACTCTGCAAGCCTTTCAACTCCCAAAAACATGCACATGGAAGGAGCTGCTGCAAAAGCGATGCTGTGCTCGCTGCTGCTCCTCCTGAAGCTCTGGCTGCTAAATCGGAGGCTTTCCTTCCAATTTCAAGCTGCAAAGCACTTGCTGAATTGCAGGGAAAGTCCGGGAGGCATTTGCTGTGCTGGCACACTTTCTCCTTCCTAGACAGAGTGGAAAAGCTTTTCCCTGCCGTGTAGGCGACAAGAGACGCATTAGACGGGCATCCGGAGCTGTCCGAAGGTAAGCGCCTGTTGCCGGCCTCTTTCGGCACAAGCCCCCGCTCCGGAGCGCACCGCGGCCGGCAGGATGCTCTCTGCCGGCGAAGGTGTCGCTTCTCCGGCAAGGAAGCCTCTGCCGCTTCTCCTGCACACGGAGAGCGTGCTAGCTGCTGAAACGTGAAGAAAGAAGCTGCAGAACACTGGCACTGAGCGTGCAGCTTTCCAGCGGAGAGAAAAAGCTACTTGAACACTCTGCAAGCCTTTCCACTCCCAAAAACATGCACATGGAAGGAGCTGCTGCAAAAGCGATGCTGTGCTCGCTGCTGCTCCTCCTGAAGCTCTGGCTGCTAAATCCGAGGCTTTCCTTCCAATTTCAAGCTGCAAAGCACTTGCTGAATTGCAGGGAAAGTCCGGGAGGCATTTGCTGTGCTGGCACACTTTCTCCTTCCTAGACAGAGTGGAAAAGCTTTTCCCTGTCGTGTAGGCGACAGGAGACGCATTAGACGGGCATCCGGAGCTGTCCGAAGGTAAGCGCCTGTTGCCGGCCTCTTTCGGCACAAGCCCCCGCTCCGGAGCGCACCGCGGCCGGCAGGATGCTCTCTGCCGGCGAAGGTGCCGCTTCTCCGGCAAGGAAGCCTCAGCCGCTTCTCCTGCACACGGAGAGCGTGCTAGCTGCTGAAACGTGAAGAAAGAAGCTGCAGAACACTGGCACTGAGCGTGCAGCTTTCCAGCGGAGAGAAAAAGCTACTTGAACACTCTGCAAGCCTTTCCACTCCCAAAAACATGCACATGGAAGGAGCTGCTGCAAAAGCGATGCTGTGCTCGCTGCTGCTCCTCCTGAAGCTCTGGCTGCTAAATCGGAGGCTTTCCTTCCAATTTCAAGCTGCAAAGCACTTGCTGAATTGCAGGGAATGTCCGGGAGGCATTTGCTGTGCTGGCACACTTTCTCCTTCCTAGACAGAGTGGAAAAGCTTTTCCCTGCCGTGTAGGCGACAGGAGACGCATTAGACGGGCATCCGGAGCTGTCCGAAGGTAAGCGCCTGTTCCCGGCCTCTTTCGGCACAAGCCCCCGCTCCGGAGCGCACCGCGGCCGGCAGGATGCTCTCTGCCGGCGAAGGTGCCGCTTCTCCAGCAAGGAAGCCTCTGCCGCTTCTCCAGCACACGGAGAGCGTGCTAGCTGCTGAAACGTGAAGAAAGAAGCTGCAGGACACTGGCACTGAGCGTGCAGCTTTCCAGCGGAGAGAAAAGGCTACTTGAACACTCTGCAAGCCTTTCCACTCCCAAAAACATGCACATGGAAGGAGCTGCTGCAAAAGCGATGCTGTGCTCGCTGCTGCTCCTCCTGAAGCTCTGGCTGCTAAATCGGAGGCTTTCCTTCCAATTTCAAGCTGCAAAGCACTTGCTGAATTGCAGGGAAAGTCCGGGAGGCATTTGCTGTGCTGGCACACTTTCTCCTTCCTAGACAGAGTGGAAAAGCTTTTCCCTGCCGTGTAGGCGACAAGAGACGCATTAGACGGGCATCCGGAGCTGTCCGAAGGTAAGCGCCTGTTGCCGGCCTCTTTCGGCACAAGCCCCCGCTCTGGAGCGCACCGCGGCCGGCAGGATGCTCTCTGCCGGCGAAGGTGCCGCTTCTCCGGCAAGGAAGCCTCAGCCGCTTCTCCTGCACACGGAGAGCGTGCTAGCTGCTGAAACTTGAAGAAAGAAGCTGCAGAAGACTGGCACTGAGCGTGCAGCTTTCCAGCGGAGAGAAAAAGCTACTTGAACACTCTGCAAGCCTTTCAACTCCCAAAAACATGCACATGGAAGGAGCTGCTGCAAAAGCGATGCTGTGCTCGCTGCTGCTCCTCCTGAAGCTCTGGCTGCTAAATCGGAGGCTTTCCTTCCAATTTCAAGCTGCAAAGCACTTGCTGAATTGCAGGGAAAGTCCGGGAGGCATTTGCTGTGCTGGCACACTTTCTCCTTCCTAGACAGAGTGGAAAAGCTTTTCCCTGCCGTGTAGGCGACAGGAGACGCATTAGACGGGCATCCGGAGCTGTCCGAAGGTAAGCGCCTGTTGCCGGCCTCTTTCGGCACAAGCCCCCGCTCCGGAGCGCACCGCGGCCGGCAGGATGCTCTCTGCCGGCGAAGGTGCCGCTTCTCCGGCAAGGAAGCCTCTGCCGCTTCTCCTGCACACGGAGAGCGTGCTAGCTGCTGAAACGTGAAGAAAGAAGCTGCAGAAGACTGGCACTGAGCGTGCAGCTTTCCAGCGGAGAGAAAAAGCTACTTGAACACTCTGCAAGCCTTTCAACTCCCAAAAACATGCACATGGAAGGAGCTGCTGCAAAAGCGATGCTGTGCTCGCTGCTGCTCCTCCTGAAGCTCTGGCTGCTAAATCGGAGGCTTTCCTTCCAATTTCAAGCTGCAAAGCACTTGCTGAATTGCAGGGAAAGTCCGGGAGGCATTTGCTGTGCTGGCACACTTTCTCCTTCCTAGACAGAGTGGAAAAGCTTTTCCCTGCCGTGTAGGCGACAAGAGACGCATTAGACGGGCATCCGGAGCTGTCCGAAGGTAAGCGCCTGTTGCCGGCCTCTTTCGGCACAAGCCCCCGCTCTGGAGCGCACCGCGGCCGGCAGGATGCTCTCTGCCGGCGAAGGTGCCGCTTCTCCGGCAAGGAAGCCTCGCCCGCTTCTCCTGCACACGGAGAGCGTGCTAGCTGCTGAAACGTGAAGAAAGAAGCTGCAGAACACTGGCACTGAGCGTGCAGCTTTCCAGCGGAGAGAAAAAGCTACTTGAACACTCTGCAAGCCTTTCCACTCCCAAAAACATGCACATGGAAGGAGCTGCTGCAAAAGCGATGCTGTGCTCGCTGCTGCTCCTCCTGAAGCTCTGGCTGCTAAATCCGAGGCTTTCCTTCCAATTTCAAGCTGCAAAGCACTTGCTGAATTGCAGGGAAAGTCCGGGAGGCATTTGCTGTGCTGGCACACTTTCTCCTTCCTAGACAGAGTGGAAAAGCTTTTCCCTGTCGTGTAGGCGACAAGAGACGCATTAGACGGGCATCCGGAGCTGTCCGAAGGTAAGCGCCTGTTGCCGGCCTCTTTCGGCACAAGCCCCCGCTCCGGAGCGCACCGCGGCCGGCAGGATGCTCTCTGCCGGCGAAGGTGCCGCTTCTCCGGCAAGGAAGCCTCAGCCGCTTCTCCTGCACACGGAGAGCGTGCTAGCTGCTGAAACGTGAAGAAAGAAGCTGCAGAAGACTGGCACTGAGCGTGCAGCTTTCCAGCGGAGAGAAAAAGCTACTTGAACACTCTGCAAGCCTTTCCACTCCCAAAAACATGCACATGGAAGGAGCTGCTGCAAAAGCGATGCTGTGCTCGCTGCTGCTCCTCCTGAAGCTCTGGCTGCTAAATCGGAGGCTTTCCTTCCAATTTCAAGCTGCAAAGCACTTGCTGAATTGCAGGGAAAGTCCGGGAGGCATTTGCTGTGCTGGCACACTTTCTCCTTCCTAGACAGAGTGGAAAAGCTTTTCCCTGCCGTGTAGGCGACAAGAGACGCATTAGACGGGCATCCGGAGCTGTCCGAAGGTAAGCGCCTGTTGCCGGCCTCTTTCGGCACAAGCCCCCGCTCTGGAGCGCACCGCGGCCGGCAGGATGCTCTCTGCCGGCGAAGGTGCCGCTTCTCCGGCAAGGAAGCCTCGCCCGCTTCTCCTGCACACGGAGAGCGTGCTAGCTGCTGAAACGTGAAGAAAGAAGCTGCAGAACACTGGCACTGAGCGTGCAGCTTTCCAGCGGAGAGAAAAAGCTACTTGAACACTCTGCAAGCCTTTCCACTCCCAAAAACATGCACATGGAAGGAGCTGCTGCAAAAGCGATGCTGTGCTCGCTGCTGCTCCTCCTGAAGCTCTGGCTGCTAAATCCGAGGCTTTCCTTCCAATTTCAAGCTGCAAAGCACTTGCTGAATTGCAGGGAAAGTCCGGGAGGCATTTGCTGTGCTGGCACACTTTCTCCTTCCTAGACAGAGTGGAAAAGCTTTTCCCTGTCGTGTAGGCGACAAGAGACGCATTAGACGGGCATCCGGAGCTGTCCGAAGGTAAGCGCCTGTTGCCGGCCTCTTTCGGCACAAGCCCCCGCTCCGGAGCGCACCGCGGCCGGCAGGATGCTCTCTGCCGGCGAAGGTGCCGCTTCTCCGGCAAGGAAGCCTCAGCCGCTTCTCCTGCACACGGAGAGCGTGCTAGCTGCTGAAACGTGAAGAAAGAAGCTGCAGAAGACTGGCACTGAGCGTGCAGCTTTCCAGCGGAGAGAAAAAGCTACTTGAACACTCTGCAAGCCTTTCCACTCCCAAAAACATGCACATGGAAGGAGCTGCTGCAAAGGCGATGCTGTGCTCGCTGCTGCTCCTCCTGAAGCTCTGGCTGCTAAATCGGAGGCTTTCCTTCCAATTTCAAGCTGCAAAGCACTTGCTGAATTGCAGGGAAAGTCCGGGAGGCATTTGCTGTGCTGGCACACTTTCTCCTTCCTAGACAGAGTGGAAAAGCTTTTCCCTGCCGTGTAGGCGACAGGAGACGCATTAGACGGGCATCCGGAGCTGTCCGAAGGTAAGCGCCTGTTGCCGGCCTCTTTCGGCACAAGCCCCCGCTCCGGAGCGCACCGCGGCCGGCAGGATGCTCTCTGCCGGCGAAGGTGCCGCTTCTCCGGCAAGGAAGCCTCAGCCGCTTCTCCAGCACACGGAGAGCGTGCTAGCTGCTGAAACGTGAAGAAAGAAGCTGCAGAACACTGGCACTGAGCGTGCAGCTTTCCGGCGGAGAGAAAAAGCTACTTGAACACTCTGCAAGCCTTTCAACTCCCAAAAACATGCACATGGAAGCAGCTGCTGCAGAAGCGATGCTGTGCTCGCTGCTGCTCCTCCTGAAGCTCTGGCTGCTAAATCGGAGGCTTTCCTTCCAATTTCAAGCTGCAAAGCACTTGCTGAATTGCAGGGAAAGTCCGGGAGGCATTTGCTGTGCTGGCACACTTTCTCCTTCCTAGACAGAGTGGAAAAGCTTTTCCCTGCCGTGTAGGCGACAAGAGACGCATTAGATGGGCATCCGGAGCTGTCCGAAGGTAAGCGCCTGTTGCCGGCCTCTTTCGGCACAAGCCCCCGCTCTGGAGCGCACCGCGGCCGGCAGGATGCTCTCTGCCGGCGAAGGTGCCGCTTCTCCGGCAAGGAAGCCTCAGCCGCTTCTCCAGCACACGGAGAGCGTGCTAGCTGCTGAAACGTGCAGAAAGAAGCTGCAGAACACTGGCACTGAGCGTGCAGCTTTCCAGCGGAGAGAAAAAGCTACTTGGACACTCTGCAAGCCTTTCCACTCCCAAAAACATGCACATGGAAGGAGCTGCTGCAAAAGCGATGCTGTGCTCGCTGCTGCTCCTCCTGAAGCTCTGGCTGCTAAATCGGAGGCTTTCCTTCCAATTTCAAGCTGCAAAGCACTTGCTGAATTGCAGGGAAAGTCCGGGAGGCATTTGCTGTGCTGGCACACTTTCTCCTTCCTAGACAGAGTGGAAAAGCTTTTCCCTACCGTGTAGGCGACAAGAGACGCATTAGACGGGCATCCGGAGCTGTTCGAAGGTAAGCGCCTGTTGCCGGCCTCTTTCGGCACAAGCCCCCGCTCCGGAGCGCACCGCGGCCGGCAGGATGCTCTCTGCCGGCGAAGGTGCCGCTTCTCCGGCAAGGAAGCCTCTGCCGCTTCTCCTGCACACGGAGAGCGTGCTAGCTGCTGAAACGTGAAGAAAGAAGCTGCAGAAGACTGGCACTGAGCGTGCAGCTTTCCAGCGGAGAGAAAAAGCTACTTGAACACTCTGCAAGCCTTTCAACTCCCAAAAACATGCACATGGAAGGAGCTGCTGCAAAAGCGATGCTGTGCTCGCTGCTGCTCCTCCTGAAGCTCTGGCTGCTAAATCGGAGGCTTTCCTTCCAATTTCAAGCTGCAAAGCACTTGCTGAATTGCAGGGAAAGTCCGGGAGGCATTTGCTGTGCTGGCACACTTTCTCCTTCCTAGACAGAGTGGAAAAGCTTTTCCCTGCCGTGTAGGCGACAAGAGACGCATTAGACGGGCATCCGGAGCTGTCCGAAGGTAAGCGCCTGTTGCCGGCCTCTTTCGGCACAAGCCCCCGCTCTGGAGCGCACCGCGGCCGGCAGGATGCTCTCTGCCGGCGAAGGTGCCGCTTCTCCGGCAAGGAAGCCTCGCCCGCTTCTCCTGCACACGGAGAGCGTGCTAGCTGCTGAAACGTGAAGAAAGAAGCTGCAGAAGACTGGCACTGAGCGTGCAGCTTTCCAGCGGAGAGAAAAAGCTACTTGAACACTCTGCAAGCCTTTCCACTCCCAAAAACATGCACATGGAAGGAGCTGCTGCAAAAGCGATGCTGTGCTCGCTGCTGCTCCTCCTGAAGCTCTGGCTGCTAAATCCGAGGCTTTCCTTCCAATTTCAAGCTGCAAAGCACTTGCTGAATTGCAGGGAAAGTCCGGGAGGCATTTGCTGTGCTGGCACACTTTCTCCTTCCTAGACAGAGTGGAAAAGCTTTTCCCTGTCGTGTAGGCGACAAGAGACGCATTAGACGGGCATCCGGAGCTGTCCGAAGGTAAGCGCCTGTTGCCGGCCTCTTTCGGCACAAGCCCCCGCTCCGGAGCGCACCGCGGCCGGCAGGATGCTCTCTGCCGGCGAAGGTGCCGCTTCTCCGGCAAGGAAGCCTCAGCCGCTTCTCCTGCACACGGAGAGCGTGCTAGCTGCTGAAACGTGAAGAAAGAAGCTGCAGAAGACTGGCACTGAGCGTGCAGCTTTCCAGCGGAGAGAAAAAGCTACTTGAACACTCTGCAAGCCTTTCCACTCCCAAAAACATGCACATGGAAGGAGCTGCTGCAAAGGCGATGCTGTGCTCGCTGCTGCTCCTCCTGAAGCTCTGGCTGCTAAATCGGAGGCTTTCCTTCCAATTTCAAGCTGCAAAGCACTTGCTGAATTGCAGGGAAAGTCCGGGAGGCATTTGCTGTGCTGGCACACTTTCTCCTTCCTAGACAGAGTGGAAAAGCTTTTCCCTGCCGTGTAGGCGACAGGAGACGCATTAGACGGGCATCCGGAGCTGTCCGAAGGTAAGCGCCTGTTGCCGGCCTCTTTCGGCACAAGCCCCCGCTCCGGAGCGCACCGCGGCCGGCAGGATGCTCTCTGCCGGCGAAGGTGCCGCTTCTCCGGCAAGGAAGCCTCAGCCGCTTCTCCAGCACACGGAGAGCGTGCTAGCTGCTGAAACGTGAAGAAAGAAGCTGCAGAACACTGGCACTGAGCGTGCAGCTTTCCGGCGGAGAGAAAAAGCTACTTGAACACTCTGCAAGCCTTTCAACTCCCAAAAACATGCACATGGAAGCAGCTGCTGCAGAAGCGATGCTGTGCTCGCTGCTGCTCCTCCTGAAGCTCTGGCTGCTAAATCGGAGGCTTTCCTTCCAATTTCAAGCTGCAAAGCACTTGCTGAATTGCAGGGAAAGTCCGGGAGGCATTTGCTGTGCTGGCACACTTTCTCCTTCCTAGACAGAGTGGAAAAGCTTTTCCCTGCCGTGTAGGCGACAAGAGACGCATTAGATGGGCATCCGGAGCTGTCCGAAGGTAAGCGCCTGTTGCCGGCCTCTTTCGGCACAAGCCCCCGCTCTGGAGCGCACCGCGGCCGGCAGGATGCTCTCTGCCGGCGAAGGTGCCGCTTCTCCGGCAAGGAAGCCTCAGCCGCTTCTCCAGCACACGGAGAGCGTGCTAGCTGCTGAAACGTGCAGAAAGAAGCTGCAGAACACTGGCACTGAGCGTGCAGCTTTCCAGCGGAGAGAAAAAGCTACTTGAACACTCTGCAAGCCTTTCCACTCCCAAAAACATGCACATGGAAGGAGCTGCTGCAAAAGCGATGCTGTGCTCGCTGCTGCTCCTCCTGAAGCTCTGGCTGCTAAATCGGAGGCTTTCCTTCCAATTTCAAGCTGCAAAGCACTTGCTGAATTGCAGGGAAAGTCCGGGAGGCATTTGCTGTGCTGGCACACTTTCTCCTTCCTAGACAGAGTGGAAAAGCTTTTCCCTACCGTGTAGGCGACAAGAGACGCATTAGACGGGCATCCGGAGCTGTTCGAAGGTAAGCGCCTGTTGCCGGCCTCTTTCGGCACAAGCCCCCGCTCCGGAGCGCACCGCGGCCGGCAGGATGCTCTCTGCCGGCGAAGGTGCCGCTTCTCCGGCAAGGAAGCCTCTGCCGCTTCTCCTGCACACGGAGAGCGTGCTAGCTGCTGAAACGTGAAGAAAGAAGCTGCAGAACACTGGCACTGAGCGTGCAGCTTTCCAGCGGAGAGAAAAAGCTACTTGAACACTCTGCAAGCCTTTCCACTCCCAAAAACATGCACATGGAAGGAGCTGCTGCAAAAGCGATGCTGTGCTCGCTGCTGCTCCTCCTGAAGCTCTGGCTGCTAAATCCGAGGCTTTCCTTCCAATTTCAAGCTGCAAAGCACTTGCTGAATTGCAGGGAAAGTCCGGGAGGCATTTGCTGTGCTGGCACACTTTCTCCTTCCTAGACAGAGTGGAAAAGCTTTTCCCTGCCGTGTAGGCGACAAGAGACGCATTAGACGGGCATCCGGAGCTGTCCGAAGGTAAGCGCCTGTTGCCGGCCTCTTTCGGCACAAGCCCCCGCTCCGGAGCGCACCGCGGCCGGCAGGATGCTCTCTGCCGGCGAAGGTGCCGCTTCTCCGGCAAGGAAGCCTCAGCCGCTTCTCCTGCACACGGAGAGCGTGCTAGCTGCTGAAACGTGAAGAAAGAAGCTGCAGAACACTGGCACTGAGCGTGCAGCTTTCCAGCGGAGAGAAAAAGCTACTTGAACACTCTGCAAGCCTTTCCACTCCCAAAAACATGCACATGGAAGGAGCTGCTGCAAAAGCGATGCTGTGCTCGCTGCTGCTCCTCCTGAAGCTCTGGCTGCTAAATCTGAGGCTTTCCTTCCAATTTCAAGCTGCAAAGCACTTGCTGAATTGCAGGGAAAGTCCGGGAGGCATTTGCTGTGCTGGCACACTTTCTCCTTCCTAGACAGAGTGGAAAAGCTTTTCCCTGCCGTGTAGGCGACAAGAGACGCATTAGACGGGCATCCGGAGCTGTCCGAAGGTAAGCGCCTGTTGCCGGCCTCTTTCGGCACAAGCCCCCGCTCCGGAGCGCACCGCGGCCGGCAGGATGCTCTCTGCCGGCGAAGGTGCCGCTTCTCCGGCAAGGAAGCCTCTGCCGCTTCTCCAGCACACGGAGAGCGTGCTAGCTGCTGAAACGTGAAGAAAGAAGCTGCAGAACACTGGCACTGAGCGTGCAGCTTTCCAGCGGAGAGAAAAGGCTACTTGAACACTCTGCAAGCCTTTCCACTCCCAAAAACATGCACATGGAAGGAGCTGCTGCAAAAGCGATGCTGTGCTCGCTGCTGCTCCTCCTGAAGCTCTGGCTGCTAAATCGGAGGCTTTCCTTCCAATTTCAAGCTGCAAAGCACTTGCTGAATTGCAGGGAAAGTCCGGGAGGCATTTGCTGTGCTGGCACACTTTCTCCTTCCTAGACAGAGTGGAAAAGCTTTTCCCTGCCGTGTAGGCGACAAGAGACGCATTAGACGGGCATCCGGAGCTGTCCGAAGGTAAGCGCCTGTTGCCGGCCTCTTTCGGCACAAGCCCCCGCTCCGGAGCGCACCGCGGCCGGCAGGATGCTCTCTGCCGGCGAAGGTGCCGCTTCTCCGGCAAGGAAGCCTCTGCCGCTTCTCCAGCACACGGAGAGCGTGCTAGCTGCTGAAACGTGAAGAAAGAAGCTGCAGAACACTGGCACTGAGCGTGCAGCTTTCCAGCGGAGAGAAAAGGCTACTTGAACACTCTGCAAGCCTTTCCACTCCCAAAAACATGCACATGGAAGGAGCTGCTGCAAAAGCGATGCTGTGCTCGCTGCTGCTCCTCCTGAAGCTCTGGCTGCTAAATCGGAGGCTTTCCTTCCAATTTCAAGCTGCAAAGCACTTGCTGAATTGCAGGGAAAGTCCGGGAGGCATTTGCTGTGCTGGCACACTTTCTCCTTCCTAGACAGAGTGGAAAAGCTTTTCCCTGCCGTGTAGGCGACAAGAGACGCATTAGACGGGCATCCGGAGCTGTCCGAAGGTAAGCGCCTGTTGCCGGCCTCTTTCGGCACAAGCCCCCGCTCCGGAGCGCACCGCGGCCGGCAGGATGCTCTCTGCCGGCGAAGGTGCCGCTTCTCTGGCAAGGAAGCCTCAGCCGCTTCTCCTGCACACGGAGAGCGTGCTAGCTGCTGAAACGTGCAGAAAGAAGCTGCAGAACACTGGCACTGAGCGTGCAGCTTTCCAGCGGAGAGAAAAAGCTACTTGAACACTCTGCAAGCCTTTCCACTCCCAAAAACATGCACATGGAAGGAGCTGCTGCAAAAGCGATGCTGTGCTCGCTGCTGCTCCTCCTGAAGCTCTGGCTGCTAAATCCGAGGCTTTCCTTCCAATTTCAAGCTGCAAAGCACTTGCTGAATTGCAGGGAAAGTCCGGGAGGCATTTGCTGTGCTGGCACACTTTCTCCTTCCTAGACAGAGTGGAAAAGCTTTTCCCTGCCGTGTAGGCGACAAGAGACGCATTAGACGGGCATCCGGAGCTGTCCGAAGGTAAGCGCCTGTTGCCGGCCTCTTTCGGCACAAGCCCCCGCTCCGGAGCGCACCGCGGCCGGCAGGATGCTCTCTGCCGGCGAAGGTGCCGCTTCTCCGGCAAGGAAGCCTCTGCCGCTTCTCCAGCACACGGAGAGCGTGCTAGCTGCTGAAACGTGAAGAAAGAAGCTGCAGAACACTGGCACTGAGCGTGCAGCTTTCCAGCGGAGAGAAAAAGCTACTTGAACACTCTGCAAGCCTTTCCACTCCCAAAAACATGCACATGGAAGGAGCTGCTGCAAAAGCGATGCTGTGCTCGCTGCTGCTCCTCCTGAAGCTCTGGCTGCTAAATCGGAGGCTTTCCTTCCAATTTCAAGCTGCAAAGCACTTGCTGAATTGCAGGGAAAGTCCGGGAGGCATTTGCTGTGCTGGCACACTTTCTCCTTCCTAGACAGAGTGGAAAAGCTTTTCCCTGCCGTGTAGGCGACAAGAGACGCATTAGACGGGCATCCGGAGCTGTCCGAAGGTAAGCGCCTGTTGCCGGCCTCTTTCGGCACAAGCCCCCGCTCTGGAGCGCACCGCGGCCGGCAGGATGCTCTCTGCCGGCGAAGGTGCCGCTTCTCCGGCAAGGAAGCCTCAGCCGCTTCTCCTGCACACGGAGAGCGTGCTAGCTGCTGAAACGTGAAGAAAGAAGCTGCAGAAGACTGGCACTGAGCGTGCAGCTTTCCAGCGGAGAGAAAAAGCTACTTGAACACTCTGCAAGCCTTTCCACTCCCAAAAACATGCACATGGAAGGAGCTGCTGCAAAAGCGATGCTGTGCTCGCTGCTGCTCCTCCTGAAGCTCTGGCTGCTAAATCGGAGGCTTTCCTTCCAATTTCAAGCTGCAAAGCACTTGCTGAATTGCAGGGAAAGTCCGGGAGGCATTTGCTGTGCTGGCACACTTTCTCCTTCCTAGACAGAGTGGAAAAGCTTTTCCCTGCCGTGTAGGCGACAAGAGACGCATTAGACGGGCATCCGGAGCTGTCCGAAGGTAAGCGCCTGTTGCCGGCCTCTTTCGGCACAAGCCCCCGCTCCGGAGCGCACCGCGGCCGGCAGGATGCTCTCTGCCGGCGAAGGTGCCGCTTCTCCGGCAAGGAAGCCTCTGCCGCTTCTCCAGCACACGGAGAGCGTGCTAGCTGCTGAAACGTGAAGAAAGAAGCTGCAGAACACTGGCACTGAGCGTGCAGCTTTCCAGCGGAGAGAAAAGGCTACTTGAACACTCTGCAAGCCTTTCCACTCCCAAAAACATGCACATGGAAGGAGCTGCTGCAAAAGCGATGCTGTGCTCGCTGCTGCTCCTCCTGAAGCTCTGGCTGCTAAATCGGAGGCTTTCCTTCCAATTTCAAGCTGCAAAGCACTTGCTGAATTGCAGGGAAAGTCCGGGAGGCATTTGCTGTGCTGGCACACTTTCTCCTTCCTAGACAGAGTGGAAAAGCTTTTCCCTGCCGTGTAGGCGACAAGAGACGCATTAGACGGGCATCCGGAGCTGTCCGAAGGTAAGCGCCTGTTGCCGGCCTCTTTCGGCACAAGCCCCCGCTCCGGAGCGCACCGCGGCCGGCAGGATGCTCTCTGCCGGCGAAGGTGCCGCTTCTCCGGCAAGGAAGCCTCTGCCGCTTCTCCAGCACACGGAGAGCGTGCTAGCTGCTGAAACGTGAAGAAAGAAGCTGCAGAACACTGGCACTGAGCGTGCAGCTTTCCAGCGGAGAGAAAAGGCTACTTGAACACTCTGCAAGCCTTTCCACTCCCAAAAACATGCACATGGAAGGAGCTGCTGCAAAAGCGATGCTGTGCTCGCTGCTGCTCCTCCTGAAGCTCTGGCTGCTAAATCGGAGGCTTTCCTTCCAATTTCAAGCTGCAAAGCACTTGCTGAATTGCAGGGAAAGTCCGGGAGGCATTTGCTGTGCTGGCACACTTTCTCCTTCCTAGACAGAGTGGAAAAGCTTTTCCCTGCCGTGTAGGCGACAAGAGACGCATTAGACGGGCATCCGGAGCTGTCCGAAGGTAAGCGCCTGTTGCCGGCCTCTTTCGGCACAAGCCCCCGCTCCGGAGCGCACCGCGGCCGGCAGGATGCTCTCTGCCGGCGAAGGTGCCGCTTCTCCGGCAAGGAAGCCTCTGCCGCTTCTCCAGCACACGGAGAGCGTGCTAGCTGCTGAAACGTGAAGAAAGAAGCTGCAGAACACTGGCACTGAGCGTGCAGCTTTCCAGCGGAGAGAAAAAGCTACTTGAACACTCTGCAAGCCTTTCCACTCCCAAAAACATGCACATGGAAGGAGCTGCTGCAAAAGCGATGCTGTGCTCGCTGCTGCTCCTCCTGAAGCTCTGGCTGCTAAATCGGAGGCTTTCCTTCCAATTTCAAGCTGCAAAGCACTTGCTGAATTGCAGGGAAAGTCCGGGAGGCATTTGCTGTGCTGGCACACTTTCTCCTTCCTAGACAGAGTGGAAAAGCTTTTCCCTGCCGTGTAGGCGACAAGAGACGCATTAGACGGGCATCCGGAGCTGTCCGAAGGTAAGCGCCTGTTGCCGGCCTCTTTCGGCACAAGCCCCCGCTCTGGAGCGCACCGCGGCCGGCAGGATGCTCTCTGCCGGCGAAGGTGCCGCTTCTCCGGCAAGGAAGCCTCAGCCGCTTCTCCTGCACACGGAGAGCGTGCTAGCTGCTGAAACGTGAAGAAAGAAGCTGCAGAAGACTGGCACTGAGCGTGCAGCTTTCCAGCGGAGAGAAAAAGCTACTTGAACACTCTGCAAGCCTTTCCACTCCCAAAAACATGCACATGGAAGGAGCTGCTGCAAAAGCGATGCTGTGCTCGCTGCTGCTCCTCCTGAAGCTCTGGCTGCTAAATCTGAGGCTTTCCTTCCAATTTCAAGCTGCAAAGCACTTGCTGAATTGCAGGGAAAGTCCGGGAGGCATTTGCTGTGCTGGCACACTTTCTCCTTCCTAGACAGAGTGGAAAAGCTTTTCCCTGCCGTGTAGGCGACAAGAGACGCATTAGACGGGCATCCGGAGCTGTCCGAAGGTAAGCGCCTGTTGCCGGCCTCTTTCGGCACAAGCCCCCGCTCCGGAGCGCACCGCGGCCGGCAGGATGCTCTCTGCCGGCGAAGGTGCCGCTTCTCCGGCAAGGAAGCCTCAGCCGCTTCTCCAGCACACGGAGAGCGTGCTAGCTGCTGAAACGTGAAGAAAGAAGCTGCAGAACACTGGCACTGAGCGTGCAGCTTTCCAGCGGAGAGAAAAGGCTACTTGAACACTCTGCAAGCCTTTCCACTCCCAAAAACATGCACATGGAAGGAGCTGCTGCAAAAGCGATGCTGTGCTCGCTGCTGCTCCTCCTGAAGCTCTGGCTGCTAAATCGGAGGCTTTCCTTCCAATTTCAAGCTGCAAAGCACTTGCTGAATTGCAGGGAAAGTCCGGGAGGCATTTGCTGTGCTGGCACACTTTCTCCTTCCTAGACAGAGTGGAAAAGCTTTTCCCTGCCGTGTAGGCGACAAGAGACGCATTAGACGGGCATCCGGAGCTGTCCGAAGGTAAGCGCCTGTTGCCGGCCTCTTTCGGCACAAGCCCCCGCTCCGGAGCGCACCGCGGCCGGCAGGATGCTCTCTGCCGGCGAAGGTGCCGCTTCTCCGGCAAGGAAGCCTCAGCCGCTTCTCCTGCACACGGAGAGCGTGCTAGCTGCTGAAACGTGAAGAAAGAAGCTGCAGAAGACTGGCACTGAGCGTGCAGCTTTCCAGCGGAGAGAAAAAGCTACTTGAACACTCTGCAAGCCTTTCCACTCCCAAAAACATGCACATGGAAGGAGCTGCTGCAAAAGCGATGCTGTGCTCGCTGCTGCTCCTCCTGAAGCTCTGGCTGCTAAATCGGAGGCTTTCCTTCCAATTTCAAGCTGCAAAGCACTTGCTGAATTGCAGGGAAAGTCCGGGAGGCATTTGCTGTGCTGGCACACTTTCTCCTTCCTAGACAGAGTGGAAAAGCTTTTCCCTGCCGTGTAGGCGACAAGAGACGCATTAGACGGGCATCCGGAGCTGTCCGAAGGTAAGCGCCTGTTGCCGGCCTCTTTCGGCACAAGCCCCCGCTCCGGAGCGCACCGCGGCCGGCAGGAT
Source organism: Fringilla coelebs (assembly GCF_963513975.1). Classification (NCBI taxonomy): domain Eukaryota; kingdom Metazoa; phylum Chordata; class Aves; order Passeriformes; family Fringillidae; genus Fringilla; species Fringilla coelebs. The sequence goes on along the minus strand of NW_028167409.1, from coordinate 49,084 downwards.
GCTCTCTGCCGGCGAAGGTGCCGCTTCTCCGGCAAGGAAGCCTCTGCCGCTTCTCCTGCACACGGAGAGCGTGCTAGCTGCTGAAACGTGAAGAAAGAAGCTGCAGAAGACTGGCACTGAGCGTGCAGCTTTCCAGCGGAGAGAAAAAGCTACTTGAACACTCTGCAAGCCTTTCCACTCCCAAAAACATGCACATGGAAGGAGCTGCTGCAAAAGCGATGCTGTGCTCGCTGCTGCTCCTCCTGAAGCTCTGGCTGCTAAATCGGAGGCTTTCCTTCCAATTTCAAGCTGCAAAGCACTTGCTGAATTGCAGGGAAAGTCCGGGAGGCATTTGCTGTGCTGGCACACTTTCTCCTTCCTAGACAGAGTGGAAAAGCTTTTCCCTGCCGTGTAGGCGACAAGAGACGCATTAGACGGGCATCCGGAGCTGTCCGAAGGTAAGCGCCTGTTGCCGGCCTCTTTCGGCACAAGCCCCCGCTCTGGAGCGCACCGCGGCCGGCAGGATGCTCTCTGCCGGCGAAGGTGCCGCTTCTCCGGCAAGGAAGCCTCGCCCGCTTCTCCTGCACACGGAGAGCGTGCTAGCTGCTGAAACGTGAAGAAAGAAGCTGCAGAAGACTGGCACTGAGCGTGCAGCTTTCCAGCGGAGAGAAAAAGCTACTTGAACACTCTGCAAGCCTTTCCACTCCCAAAAACATGCACATGGAAGGAGCTGCTGCAAAAGCGATGCTGTGCTCGCTGCTGCTCCTCCTGAAGCTCTGGCTGCTAAATCCGAGGCTTTCCTTCCAATTTCAAGCTGCAAAGCACTTGCTGAATTGCAGGGAAAGTCCGGGAGGCATTTGCTGTGCTGGCACACTTTCTCCTTCCTAGACAGAGTGGAAAAGCTTTTCCCTGTCGTGTAGGCGACAAGAGACGCATTAGACGGGCATCCGGAGCTGTCCGAAGGTAAGCGCCTGTTGCCGGCCTCTTTCGGCACAAGCCCCCGCTCCGGAGCGCACCGCGGCCGGCAGGATGCTCTCTGCCGGCGAAGGTGCCGCTTCTCCGGCAAGGAAGCCTCAGCCGCTTCTCCTGCACACGGAGAGCGTGCTAGCTGCTGAAACGTGAAGAAAGAAGCTGCAGAAGACTGGCACTGAGCGTGCAGCTTTCCAGCGGAGAGAAAAAGCTACTTGAACACTCTGCAAGCCTTTCCACTCCCAAAAACATGCACATGGAAGGAGCTGCTGCAAAGGCGATGCTGTGCTCGCTGCTGCTCCTCCTGAAGCTCTGGCTGCTAAATCGGAGGCTTTCCTTCCAATTTCAAGCTGCAAAGCACTTGCTGAATTGCAGGGAAAGTCCGGGAGGCATTTGCTGTGCTGGCACACTTTCTCCTTCCTAGACAGAGTGGAAAAGCTTTTCCCTGCCGTGTAGGCGACAGGAGACGCATTAGACGGGCATCCGGAGCTGTCCGAAGGTAAGCGCCTGTTGCCGGCCTCTTTCGGCACAAGCCCCCGCTCCGGAGCGCACCGCGGCCGGCAGGATGCTCTCTGCCGGCGAAGGTGCCGCTTCTCCGGCAAGGAAGCCTCAGCCGCTTCTCCAGCACACGGAGAGCGTGCTAGCTGCTGAAACGTGAAGAAAGAAGCTGCAGAACACTGGCACTGAGCGTGCAGCTTTCCGGCGGAGAGAAAAAGCTACTTGAACACTCTGCAAGCCTTTCAACTCCCAAAAACATGCACATGGAAGCAGCTGCTGCAGAAGCGATGCTGTGCTCGCTGCTGCTCCTCCTGAAGCTCTGGCTGCTAAATCGGAGGCTTTCCTTCCAATTTCAAGCTGCAAAGCACTTGCTGAATTGCAGGGAAAGTCCGGGAGGCATTTGCTGTGCTGGCACACTTTCTCCTTCCTAGACAGAGTGGAAAAGCTTTTCCCTGCCGTGTAGGCGACAAGAGACGCATTAGATGGGCATCCGGAGCTGTCCGAAGGTAAGCGCCTGTTGCCGGCCTCTTTCGGCACAAGCCCCCGCTCTGGAGCGCACCGCGGCCGGCAGGATGCTCTCTGCCGGCGAAGGTGCCGCTTCTCCGGCAAGGAAGCCTCAGCCGCTTCTCCTGCACACGGAGAGCGTGCTAGCTGCTGAAACGTGCAGAAAGAAGCTGCAGAACACTGGCACTGAGCGTGCAGCTTTCCAGCGGAGAGAAAAAGCTACTTGAACACTCTGCAAGCCTTTCCACTCCCAAAAACATGCACATGGAAGGAGCTGCTGCAAAAGCGATGCTGTGCTCGCTGCTGCTCCTCCTGAAGCTCTGGCTGCTAAATCGGAGGCTTTCCTTCCAATTTCAAGCTGCAAAGCACTTGCTGAATTGCAGGGAAAGTCCGGGAGGCATTTGCTGTGCTGGCACACTTTCTCCTTCCTAGACAGAGTGGAAAAGCTTTTCCCTACCGTGTAGGCGACAAGAGACGCATTAGACGGGCATCCGGAGCTGTTCGAAGGTAAGCGCCTGTTGCCGGCCTCTTTCGGCACAAGCCCCCGCTCCGGAGCGCACCGCGGCCGGCAGGATGCTCTCTGCCGGCGAAGGTGCCGCTTCTCCGGCAAGGAAGCCTCTGCCGCTTCTCCTGCACACGGAGAGCGTGCTAGCTGCTGAAACGTGAAGAAAGAAGCTGCAGAACACTGGCACTGAGCGTGCAGCTTTCCAGCGGAGAGAAAAAGCTACTTGAACACTCTGCAAGCCTTTCCACTCCCAAAAACATGCACATGGAAGGAGCTGCTGCAAAAGCGATGCTGTGCTCGCTGCTGCTCCTCCTGAAGCTCTGGCTGCTAAATCGGAGGCTTTCCTTCCAATTTCAAGCTGCAAAGCACTTGCTGAATTGCAGGGAAAGTCCGGGAGGCATTTGCTGTGCTGGCACACTTTCTCCTTCCTAGACAGAGTGGAAAAGCTTTTCCCTGCCGTGTAGGCGACAAGAGACGCATTAGACGGGCATCCGGAGCTGTCCGAAGGTAAGCGCCTGTTGCCGGCCTCTTTCGGCACAAGCCCCCGCTCCGGAGCGCACCGCGGCCGGCAGGATGCTCTCTGCCGGCGAAGGTGCCGCTTCTCCGGCAAGGAAGCCTCTGCCGCTTCTCCTGCACACGGAGAGCGTGCTAGCTGCTGAAACGTGAAGAAAGAAGCTGCAGAACACTGGCACTGAGCGTGCAGCTTTCCAGCGGAGAGAAAAAGCTACTTGAACACTCTGCAAGCCTTTCCACTCCCAAAAACATGCACATGGAAGGAGCTGCTGCAAAAGCGATGCTGTGCTCGCTGCTGCTCCTCCTGAAGCTCTGGCTGCTAAATCGGAGGCTTTCCTTCCAATTTCAAGCTGCAAAGCACTTGCTGAATTGCAGGGAAAGTCCGGGAGGCATTTGCTGTGCTGGCACACTTTCTCCTTCCTAGACAGAGTGGAAAAGCTTTTCCCTGCCGTGTAGGCGACAAGAGACGCATTAGACGGGCATCCGGAGCTGTCCGAAGGTAAGCGCCTGTTGCCGGCCTCTTTCGGCACAAGCCCCCGCTCCGGAGCGCACCGCGGCCGGCAGGATGCTCTCTGCCGGCGAAGGTGCCGCTTCTCCGGCAAGGAAGCCTCTGCCGCTTCTCCAGCACACGGAGAGCGTGCTAGCTGCTGAAACGTGAAGAAAGAAGCTGCAGAACACTGGCACTGAGCGTGCAGCTTTCCAGCGGAGAGAAAAGGCTACTTGAACACTCTGCAAGCCTTTCCACTCCCAAAAACATGCACATGGAAGGAGCTGCTGCAAAAGCGATGCTGTGCTCGCTGCTGCTCCTCCTGAAGCTCTGGCTGCTAAATCGGAGGCTTTCCTTCCAATTTCAAGCTGCAAAGCACTTGCTGAATTGCAGGGAAAGTCCGGGAGGCATTTGCTGTGCTGGCACACTTTCTCCTTCCTAGACAGAGTGGAAAAGCTTTTCCCTGCCGTGTAGGCGACAAGAGACGCATTAGACGGGCATCCGGAGCTGTCCGAAGGTAAGCGCCTGTTGCCGGCCTCTTTCGGCACAAGCCCCCGCTCCGGAGCGCACCGCGGCCGGCAGGATGCTCTCTGCCGGCGAAGGTGCCGCTTCTCTGGCAAGGAAGCCTCAGCCGCTTCTCCTGCACACGGAGAGCGTGCTAGCTGCTGAAACGTGCAGAAAGAAGCTGCAGAACACTGGCACTGAGCGTGCAGCTTTCCAGCGGAGAGAAAAAGCTACTTGAACACTCTGCAAGCCTTTCCACTCCCAAAAACATGCACATGGAAGGAGCTGCTGCAAAAGCGATGCTGTGCTCGCTGCTGCTCCTCCTGAAGCTCTGGCTGCTAAATCCGAGGCTTTCCTTCCAATTTCAAGCTGCAAAGCACTTGCTGAATTGCAGGGAAAGTCCGGGAGGCATTTGCTGTGCTGGCACACTTTCTCCTTCCTAGACAGAGTGGAAAAGCTTTTCCCTGCCGTGTAGGCGACAAGAGACGCATTAGACGGGCATCCGGAGCTGTCCGAAGGTAAGCGCCTGTTGCCGGCCTCTTTCGGCACAAGCCCCCGCTCCGGAGCGCACCGCGGCCGGCAGGATGCTCTCTGCCGGCGAAGGTGCCGCTTCTCCGGCAAGGAAGCCTCTGCCGCTTCTCCAGCACACGGAGAGCGTGCTAGCTGCTGAAACGTGAAGAAAGAAGCTGCAGAACACTGGCACTGAGCGTGCAGCTTTCCAGCGGAGAGAAAAAGCTACTTGAACACTCTGCAAGCCTTTCCACTCCCAAAAACATGCACATGGAAGGAGCTGCTGCAAAAGCGATGCTGTGCTCGCTGCTGCTCCTCCTGAAGCTCTGGCTGCTAAATCTGAGGCTTTCCTTCCAATTTCAAGCTGCAAAGCACTTGCTGAATTGCAGGGAAAGTCCGGGAGGCATTTGCTGTGCTGGCACACTTTCTCCTTCCTAGACAGAGTGGAAAAGCTTTTCCCTGCCGTGTAGGCGACAAGAGACGCATTAGACGGGCATCCGGAGCTGTCCGAAGGTAAGCGCCTGTTGCCGGCCTCTTTCGGCACAAGCCCCCGCTCTGGAGCGCACCGCGGCCGGCAGGATGCTCTCTGCCGGCGAAGGTGCCGCTTCTCCGGCAAGGAAGCCTCTGCCGCTTCTCCTGCACACGGAGAGCGTGCTAGCTGCTGAAACGTGAAGAAAGAAGCTGCAGAAGACTGGCACTGAGCGTGCAGCTTTCCAGCGGAGAGAAAAAGCTACTTGAACACTCTGCAAGCCTTTCCACTCCCAAAAACATGCACATGGAAGGAGCTGCTGCAAAAGCGATGCTGTGCTCGCTGCTGCTCCTCCTGAAGCTCTGGCTGCTAAATCGGAGGCTTTCCTTCCAATTTCAAGCTGCAAAGCACTTGCTGAATTGCAGGGAAAGTCCGGGAGGCATTTGCTGTGCTGGCACACTTTCTCCTTCCTAGACAGAGTGGAAAAGCTTTTCCCTGCCGTGTAGGCGACAAGAGACGCATTAGACGGGCATCCGGAGCTGTCCGAAGGTAAGCGCCTGTTGCCGGCCTCTTTCGGCACAAGCCCCCGCTCCGGAGCGCACCGCGGCCGGCAGGATGCTCTCTGCCGGCGAAGGTGCCGCTTCTCCGGCAAGGAAGCCTCAGCCGCTTCTCCTGCACACGGAGAGCGTGCTAGCTGCTGAAACGTGAAGAAAGAAGCTGCAGAAGACTGGCACTGAGCGTGCAGCTTTCCAGCGGAGAGAAAAAGCTACTTGAACACTCTGCAAGCCTTTCCACTCCCAAAAACATGCACATGGAAGGAGCTGCTGCAAAAGCGATGCTGTGCTCGCTGCTGCTCCTCCTGAAGCTCTGGCTGCTAAATCGGAGGCTTTCCTTCCAATTTCAAGCTGCAAAGCACTTGCTGAATTGCAGGGAAAGTCCGGGAGGCATTTGCTGTGCTGGCACACTTTCTCCTTCCTAGACAGAGTGGAAAAGCTTTTCCCTACCGTGTAGGCGACAAGAGACGCATTAGACGGGCATCCGGAGCTGTTCGAAGGTAAGCGCCTGTTGCCGGCCTCTTTCGGCACAAGCCCCCGCTCCGGAGCGCACCGCGGCCGGCAGGATGCTCTCTGCCGGCGAAGGTGCCGCTTCTCCGGCAAGGAAGCCTCTGCCGCTTCTCCTGCACACGGAGAGCGTGCTAGCTGCTGAAACGTGAAGAAAGAAGCTGCAGAACACTGGCACTGAGCGTGCAGCTTTCCAGCGGAGAGAAAAAGCTACTTGAACACTCTGCAAGCCTTTCCACTCCCAAAAACATGCACATGGAAGGAGCTGCTGCAAAAGCGATGCTGTGCTCGCTGCTGCTCCTCCTGAAGCTCTGGCTGCTAAATCCGAGGCTTTCCTTCCAATTTCAAGCTGCAAAGCACTTGCTGAATTGCAGGGAAAGTCCGGGAGGCATTTGCTGTGCTGGCACACTTTCTCCTTCCTAGACAGAGTGGAAAAGCTTTTCCCTGCCGTGTAGGCGACAAGAGACGCATTAGACGGGCATCCGGAGCTGTCCGAAGGTAAGCGCCTGTTGCCGGCCTCTTTCGGCACAAGCCCCCGCTCCGGAGCGCACCGCGGCCGGCAGGATGCTCTCTGCCGGCGAAGGTGTCGCTTCTCCGGCAAGGAAGCCTCTGCCGCTTCTCCTGCACACGGAGAGCGTGCTAGCTGCTGAAACGTGAAGAAAGAAGCTGCAGAACACTGGCACTGAGCGTGCAGCTTTCCAGCGGAGAGAAAAAGCTACTTGAACACTCTGCAAGCCTTTCCACTCCCAAAAACATGCACATGGAAGGAGCTGCTGCAAAAGCGATGCTGTGCTCGCTGCTGCTCCTCCTGAAGCTCTGGCTGCTAAATCGGAGGCTTTCCTTCCAATTTCAAGCTGCAAAGCACTTGCTGAATTGCAGGGAAAGTCCGGGAGGCATTTGCTGTGCTGGCACACTTTCTCCTTCCTAGACAGAGTGGAAAAGCTTTTCCCTGTCGTGTAGGCGACAAGAGACGCATTAGACGGGCATCCGGAGCTGTCCGAAGGTAAGCGCCTGTTGCCGGCCTCTTTCGGCACAAGCCCCCGCTCCGGAGCGCACCGCGGCCGGCAGGATGCTCTCTGCCGGCGAAGGTGCCGCTTCTCCGGCAAGGAAGCCTCAGCCGCTTCTCCTGCACACGGAGAGCGTGCTAGCTGCTGAAACGTGAAGAAAGAAGCTGCAGAAGACTGGCACTGAGCGTGCAGCTTTCCAGCGGAGAGAAAAAGCTACTTGAACACTCTGCAAGCCTTTCCACTCCCAAAAACATGCACATGGAAGGAGCTGCTGCAAAGGCGATGCTGTGCTCGCTGCTGCTCCTCCTGAAGCTCTGGCTGCTAAATCGGAGGCTTTCCTTCCAATTTCAAGCTGCAAAGCACTTGCTGAATTGCAGGGAAAGTCCGGGAGGCATTTGCTGTGCTGGCACACTTTCTCCTTCCTAGACAGAGTGGAAAAGCTTTTCCCTGCCGTGTAGGCGACAGGAGACGCATTAGACGGGCATCCGGAGCTGTCCGAAGGTAAGCGCCTGTTGCCGGCCTCTTTCGGCACAAGCCCCCGCTCCGGAGCGCACCGCGGCCGGCAGGATGCTCTCTGCCGGCGAAGGTGCCGCTTCTCCGGCAAGGAAGCCTCAGCCGCTTCTCCAGCACACGGAGAGCGTGCTAGCTGCTGAAACGTGAAGAAAGAAGCTGCAGAACACTGGCACTGAGCGTGCAGCTTTCCGGCGGAGAGAAAAAGCTACTTGAACACTCTGCAAGCCTTTCAACTCCCAAAAACATGCACATGGAAGGAGCTGCTGCAGAAGCGATGCTGTGCTCGCTGCTGCTCCTCCTGAAGCTCTGGCTGCTAAATCGGAGGCTTTCCTTCCAATTTCAAGCTGCAAAGCACTTGCTGAATTGCAGGGAAAGTCCGGGAGGCATTTGCTGTGCTGGCACACTTTCTCCTTCCTAGACAGAGTGGAAAAGCTTTTCCCTGCCGTGTAGGCGACAAGAGACGCATTAGATGGGCATCCGGAGCTGTCCGAAGGTAAGCGCCTGTTGCCGGCCTCTTTCGGCACAAGCCCCCGCTCTGGAGCGCACCGCGGCCGGCAGGATGCTCTCTGCCGGCGAAGGTGCCGCTTCTCCGGCAAGGAAGCCTCTGCCGCTTCTCCAGCACACGGAGAGCGTGCTAGCTGCTGAAACGTGCAGAAAGAAGCTGCAGAACACTGGCACTGAGCGTGCAGCTTTCCAGCGGAGAGAAAAAGCTACTTGAACACTCTGCAAGCCTTTCCACTCCCAAAAACATGCACATGGAAGGAGCTGCTGCAAAAGCGATGCTGTGCTCGCTGCTGCTCCTCCTGAAGCTCTGGCTGCTAAATCGGAGGCTTTCCTTCCAATTTCAAGCTGCAAAGCACTTGCTGAATTGCAGGGAAAGTCCGGGAGGCATTTGCTGTGCTGGCACACTTTCTCCTTCCTAGACAGAGTGGAAAAGCTTTTCCCTACCGTGTAGGCGACAAGAGACGCATTAGACGGGCATCCGGAGCTGTTCGAAGGTAAGCGCCTGTTGCCGGCCTCTTTCGGCACAAGCCCCCGCTCCGGAGCGCACCGCGGCCGGCAGGATGCTCTCTGCCGGCGAAGGTGCCGCTTCTCCGGCAAGGAAGCCTCTGCCGCTTCTCCTGCACACGGAGAGCGTGCTAGCTGCTGAAACGTGAAGAAAGAAGCTGCAGAACACTGGCACTGAGCGTGCAGCTTTCCAGCGGAGAGAAAAAGCTACTTGAACACTCTGCAAGCCTTTCCACTCCCAAAAACATGCACATGGAAGGAGCTGCTGCAAAAGCGATGCTGTGCTCGCTGCTGCTCCTCCTGAAGCTCTGGCTGCTAAATCCGAGGCTTTCCTTCCAATTTCAAGCTGCAAAGCACTTGCTGAATTGCAGGGAAAGTCCGGGAGGCATTTGCTGTGCTGGCACACTTTCTCCTTCCTAGACAGAGTGGAAAAGCTTTTCCCTGTCGTGTAGGCGACAAGAGACGCATTAGACGGGCATCCGGAGCTGTCCGAAGGTAAGCGCCTGTTGCCGGCCTCTTTCGGCACAAGCCCCCGCTCCGGAGCGCACCGCGGCCGGCAGGATGCTCTCTGCCGGCGAAGGTGCCGCTTCTCCGGCAAGGAAGCCTCAGCCGCTTCTCCTGCACACGGAGAGCGTGCTAGCTGCTGAAACGTGAAGAAAGAAGCTGCAGAACACTGGCACTGAGCGTGCAGCTTTCCGGCGGAGAGAAAAAGCTACTTGAACACTCTGCAAGCCTTTCCACTCCCAAAAACATGCACATGGAAGAAGCTGCTGCAAAAGCGATGCTGTGCTCGCTGCTGCTCCTCCTGAAGCTCTGGCTGCTAAATCTGAGGCTTTCCTTCCAATTTCAAGCTGCAAAGCACTTGCTGAATTGCAGGGAAAGTCCGGGAGGCATTTGCTGTGCTGGCACACTTTCTCCTTCCTAGACAGAGTGGAAAAGCTTTTCCCTGCCGTGTAGGCGACAGGAGACGCATTAGACGGGCATCCGGAGCTGTCCGAAGGTAAGCGCCTGTTGCCGGCCTCTTTCGGCACAAGCCCCCGCTCCGGAGCGCACCGCGGCCGGCAGGATGCTCTCTGCCGGCGAAGGTGCCGCTTCTCCGGCAAGGAAGCCTCTGCCGCTTCTCCTGCACACGGAGAGCGTGCTAGCTGCTGAAACGTGAAGAAAGAAGCTGCAGAACACTGGCACTGAGCGTGCAGCTTTCCAGCGGAGAGAAAAAGCTACTTGAACACTCTGCAAGCCTTTCCACTCCCAAAAACATGCACATGGAAGGAGCTGCTGCAAAAGCGATGCTGTGCTCGCTGCTGCTCCTCCTGAAGCTCTGGCTGCTAAATCGGAGGCTTTCCTTCCAATTTCAAGCTGCAAAGCACTTGCTGAATTGCAGGGAAAGTCCGGGAGGCATTTGCTGTGCTGGCACACTTTCTCCTTCCTAGACAGAGTGGAAAAGCTTTTCCCTGTCGTGTAGGCGACAAGAGACGCATTAGACGGGCATCCGGAGCTGTCCGAAGGTAAGCGCCTGTTGCCGGCCTCTTTCGGCACAAGCCCCCGCTCCGGAGCGCACCGCGGCCGGCAGGATGCTCTCTGCCGGCGAAGGTGCCGCTTCTCCGGCAAGGAAGCCTCAGCCGCTTCTCCTGCACACGGAGAGCGTGCTAGCTGCTGAAACGTGAAGAAAGAAGCTGCAGAACACTGGCACTGAGCGTGCAGCTTTCCGGCGGAGAGAAAAAGCTACTTGAACACTCTGCAAGCCTTTCCACTCCCAAAAACATGCACATGGAAGAAGCTGCTGCAAAAGCGATGCTGTGCTCGCTGCTGCTCCTCCTGAAGCTCTGGCTGCTAAATCTGAGGCTTTCCTTCCAATTTCAAGCTGCAAAGCACTTGCTGAATTGCAGGGAAAGTCCGGGAGGCATTTGCTGTGCTGGCACACTTTCTCCTTCCTAGACAGAGTGGAAAAGCTTTTCCCTGCCGTGTAGGCGACAGGAGACGCATTAGACGGGCATCCGGAGCTGTCCGAAGGTAAGCGCCTGTTGCCGGCCTCTTTCGGCACAAGCCCCCGCTCCGGAGCGCACCGCGGCCGGCAGGATGCTCTCTGCCGGCGAAGGTGCCGCTTCTCCGGCAAGGAAGCCTCAGCCGCTTCTCCTGCACACGGAGAGCGTGCTAGCTGCTGAAACGTGAAGAAAGAAGCTGCAGAAGACTGGCACTGAGCGTGCAGCTTTCCGGCGGAGAGAAAAAGCTACTTGAACACTCTGCAAGCCTTTCAACTCCCAAAAACATGCACATGGAAGGAGCTGCTGCAAAAGCGATGCTGTGCTCGCTGCTGCTCCTCCTGAAGCTCTGGCTGCTAAATCGGAGGCTTTCCTTCCAATTTCAAGCTGCAAAGCACTTGCTGAATTGCAGGGAAAGTCCGGGAGGCATTTGCTGTGCTGGCACACTTTCTCCTTCCTAGACAGAGTGGAAAAGCTTTTCCCTGCCTTGTAGGCGACAGGAGACGCATTAGACGGCCATCCGGAGCTGTCCGAAGGTAAGCGCCTGTTGCCGGCCTCTTTCGGCACAAGCCCCCGCTCCGGAGCGCACCGCGGCCGGCAGGATGCTCTCTGCCGGCGAAGGTGCCGCTTCTCCGGCAAGGAAGCCTCTGCCGCTTCTCCAGCACACGGAGAGCGTGCTAGCTGCTGAAACGTGAAGAAAGAAGCTGCAGAACACTGGCACTGAGCGTGCAGCTTTCCAGCGGAGAGAAAAGGCTACTTGAACACTCTGCAAGCCTTTCCACTCCCAAAAACATGCACATGGAAGGAGCTGCTGCAAAAGCGATGCTGTGCTCGCTGCTGCTCCTCCTGAAGCTCTGGCTGCTAAATCGGAGGCTTTCCTTCCAATTTCAAGCTGCAAAGCACTTGCTGAATTGCAGGGAAAGTCCGGGAGGCATTTGCTGTGCTGGCACACTTTCTCCTTCCTAGACAGAGTGGAAAAGCTTTTCCCTGCCGTGTAGGCGACAAGAGACGCATTAGACGGGCATCCGGAGCTGTCCGAAGGTAAGCGCCTGTTGCCGGCCTCTTTCGGCACAAGCCCCCGCTCCGGAGCGCACCGCGGCCGGCAGGATGCTCTCTGCCGGCGAAGGTGCCGCTTCTCCGGCAAGGAAGCCTCTGCCGCTTCTCCTGCACACGGAGAGCGTGCTAGCTGCTGAAACGTGAAGAAAGAAGCTGCAGAACACTGGTACTGAGCGTGCAGCTTTCCAGCGGAGAGAAAAAGCTACTTGAACACTCTGCAAGCCTTTCCACTCCCAAAAACATGCACATGGAAGGAGCTGCTGCAAAAGCGATGCTGTGCTCGCTGCTGCTCCTCCTGAAGCTCTGGCTGCTAAATCGGAGGCTTTCCTTCCAATTTCAAGCTGCAAAGCACTTGCTGAATTGCAGGGAAAGTCCGGGAGGCATTTGCTGTGCTGGCACACTTTCTCCTTCCTAGACAGAGTGGAAAAGCTTTTCCCTGCCGTGTAGGCGACAAGAGACGCATTAGACGGGCATCCGGAGCTGTCCGAAGGTAAGCGCCTGTTGCCGGCCTCTTTCGGCACAAGCCCCCGCTCCGGAGCGCACCGCGGCCGGCAGGATGCTCTCTGCCGGCGAAGGTGCCGCTTCTCCGGCAAGGAAGCCTCTGCCGCTTCTCCAGCACACGGAGAGCGTGCTAGCTGCTGAAACGTGAAGAAAGAAGCTGCAGAACACTGGCACTGAGCGTGCAGCTTTCCAGCGGAGAGAAAAGGCTACTTGAACACTCTGCAAGCCTTTCCACTCCCAAAAACATGCACATGGAAGGAGCTGCTGCAAAAGCGATGCTGTGCTCGCTGCTGCTCCTCCTGAAGCTCTGGCTGCTAAATCGGAGGCTTTCCTTCCAATTTCAAGCTGCAAAGCACTTGCTGAATTGCAGGGAAAGTCCGGGAGGCATTTGCTGTGCTGGCACACTTTCTCCTTCCTAGACAGAGTGGAAAAGCTTTTCCCTGCCGTGTAGGCGACAAGAGACGCATTAGACGGGCATCCGGAGCTGTCCGAAGGTAAGCGCCTGTTGCCGGCCTCTTTCGGCACAAGCCCCCGCTCCGGAGCGCACCGCGGCCGGCAGGATGCTCTCTGCCGGCGAAGGTGCCGCTTCTCCGGCAAGGAAGCCTCTGCCGCTTCTCCAGCACACGGAGAGCGTGCTAGCTGCTGAAACGTGAAGAAAGAAGCTGCAGAACACTGGCACTGAGCGTGCAGCTTTCCAGCGGAGAGAAAAGGCTACTTGAACACTCTGCAAGCCTTTCCACTCCCAAAAACATGCACATGGAAGGAGCTGCTGCAAAAGCGATGCTGTGCTCGCTGCTGCTCCTCCTGAAGCTCTGGCTGCTAAATCGGAGGCTTTCCTTCCAATTTCAAGCTGCAAAGCACTTGCTGAATTGCAGGGAAAGTCCGGGAGGCATTTGCTGTGCTGGCACACTTTCTCCTTCCTAGACAGAGTGGAAAAGCTTTTCCCTGCCGTGTAGGCGACAAGAGACGCATTAGACGGGCATCCGGAGCTGTCCGAAGGTAAGCGCCTGTTGCCGGCCTCTTTCGGCACAAGCCCCCGCTCCGGAGCGCACCGCGGCCGGCAGGATGCTCTCTGCCGGCGAAGGTGCCGCTTCTCCGGCAAGGAAGCCTCAGCCGCTTCTCCTGCACACGGAGAGCGTGCTAGCTGCTGAAACGTGCAGAAAGAAGCTGCAGAACACTGGCACTGAGCGTGCAGCTTTCCAGCGGAGAGAAAAAGCTACTTGAACACTCTGCAAGCCTTTCCACTCCCAAAAACATGCACATGGAAGGAGCTGCTGCAAAAGCGATGCTGTGCTCGCTGCTGCTCCTCCTGAAGCTCTGGCTGCTAAATCCGAGGCTTTCCTTCCAATTTCAAGCTGCAAAGCACTTGCTGAATTGCAGGGAAAGTCCGGGAGGCATTTGCTGTGCTGGCACACTTTCTCCTTCCTAGACAGAGTGGAAAAGCTTTTCCCTGCCGTGTAGGCGACAAGAGACGCATTAGACGGGCATCCGGAGCTGTCCGAAGGTAAGCGCCTGTTGCCGGCCTCTTTCGGCACAAGCCCCCGCTCCGGAGCGCACCGCGGCCGGCAGGATGCTCTCTGCCGGCGAAGGTGCCGCTTCTCCGGCAAGGAAGCCTCTGCCGCTTCTCCAGCACACGGAGAGCGTGCTAGCTGCTGAAACGTGAAGAAAGAAGCTGCAGAACACTGGCACTGAGCGTGCAGCTTTCCAGCGGAGAGAAAAGGCTACTTGAACACTCTGCAAGCCTTTCCACTCCCAAAAACATGCACATGGAAGGAGCTGCTGCAAAAGCGATGCTGTGCTCGCTGCTGCTCCTCCTGAAGCTCTGGCTGCTAAATCGGAGGCTTTCCTTCCAATTTCAAGCTGCAAAGCACTTGCTGAATTGCAGGGAAAGTCCGGGAGGCATTTGCTGTGCTGGCACACTTTCTCCTTCCTAGACAGAGTGGAAAAGCTTTTCCCTGCCGTGTAGGCGACAAGAGACGCATTAGACGGGCATCCGGAGCTGTCCGAAGGTAAGCGCCTGTTGCCGGCCTCTTTCGGCACAAGCCCCCGCTCTGGAGCGCACCGCGGCCGGCAGGATGCTCTCTGCCGGCGAAGGTGTCGCTTCTCCGGCAAGGAAGCCTCAGCCGCTTCTCCTGCACACGGAGAGCGTGCTAGCTGCTGAAACGTGAAGAAAGAAGCTGCAGAACACTGGCACTGAGCGTGCAGCTTTCCAGCGGAGAGAAAAAGCTACTTGAACACTCTGCAAGCCTTTCCACTCCCAAAAACATGCACATGGAAGGAGCTGCTGCAAAAGCGATGCTGTGCTCGCTGCTGCTCCTCCTGAAGCTCTGGCTGCTAAATCGGAGGCTTTCCTTCCAATTTCAAGCTGCAAAGCACTTGCTGAATTGCAGGGAAAGTCCGGGAGGCATTTGCTGTGCTGGCACACTTTCTCCTTCCTAGACAGAGTGGAAAAGCTTTTCCCTGCCGTGTAGGCGACAAGAGACGCATTAGACGGGCATCCGGAGCTGTCCGAAGGTAAGCGCCTGTTGCCGGCCTCTTTCGGCACAAGCCCCCGCTCCGGAGCGCACCGCGGCCGGCAGGATGCTCTCTGCCGGCGAAGGTGCCGCTTCTCCGGCAAGGAAGCCTCAGCCGCTTCTCCTGCACACGGAGAGCGTGCTAGCTGCTGAAACGTGAAGAAAGAAGCTGCAGAACACTGGCACTGAGCGTGCAGCTTTCCAGCGGAGAGAAAAGGCTACTTGAACACTCTGCAAGCCTTTCCACTCCCAAAAACATGCACATGGAAGGAGCTGCTGCAAAAGCGATGCTGTGCTCGCTGCTGCTCCTCCTGAAGCTCTGGCTGCTAAATCGGAGGCTTTCCTTCCAATTTCAAGCTGCAAAGCACTTGCTGAATTGCAGGGAAAGTCCGGGAGGCATTTGCTGTGCTGGCACACTTTCTCCTTCCTAGACAGAGTGGAAAAGCTTTTCCCTGCCGTGTAGGCGACAGGAGACGCATTAGATGGGCATCCGGAGCTGTCCGAAGGTAAGCGCCTGTTGCCGGCCTCTTTCGGCACAAGCCCCCGCTCTGGAGCGCACCGCGGCCGGCAGGATGCTCTCTGCCGGCGAAGGTGCCGCTTCTCCGGCAAGGAAGCCTCTGCCGCTTCTCCAGCACACGGAGAGCGTGCTAGCTGCTGAAACGTGCAGAAAGAAGCTGCAGAACACTGGCACTGAGCGTGCAGCTTTCCAGCGGAGAGAAAAAGCTACTTGAACACTCTGCAAGCCTTTGCACTCCCAAAAACATGCACATGGAAGGAGCTGCTGCAAAAGCGATGCTGTGCTCGCTGCTGCTCCTCCTGAAGCTCTGGCTGCTAAATCGGAGGCTTTCCTTCCAATTTCAAGCTGCAAAGCACTTGCTGAATTGCAGGGAAAGTCCGGGAGGCATTTGCTGTGCTGGCACACTTTCTCCTTCCTAGACAGAGTGGAAAAGCTTTTCCCTGCCGTGTAGGCGACAAGAGACGCATTAGACGGGCATCCGGAGCTGTCCGAAGGTAAGCGCCTGTTGCCGGCCTCTTTCGGCACAAGCCCCCGCTCCGGAGCGCACCGCGGCCGGCAGGATGCTCTCTGCCGGTGAAGGTGTCGCTTCTCCGGCAAGGAAGCCTCTGCCGCTTCTCCTGCACACGGAGAGCGTGCTAGCTGCTGAAACGTGAAGAAAGAAGCTGCAGAACACTGGCACTGAGCGTGCAGCTTTCCAGCGGAGAGAAAAAGCTACTTGAACACTCTGCAAGCCTTTCCACTCCCAAAAACATGCACATGGAAGGAGCTGCTGCAAAAGCGATGCTGTGCTCGCTGCTGCTCCTCCTGAAGCTCTGGCTGCTAAATCGGAGGCTTTCCTTCCAATTTCAAGCTGCAAAGCACTTGCTGAATTGCAGGGAAAGTCCGGGAGGCATTTGCTGTGCTGGCACACTTTCTCCTTCCTAGACAGAGTGGAAAAGCTTTTCCCTGTCGTGTAGGCGACAAGAGACGCATTAGACGGGCATCCGGAGCTGTCCGAAGGTAAGCGCCTGTTGCCGGCCTCTTTCGGCACAAGCCCCCGCTCCGGAGCGCACCGCGGCCGGCAGGATGCTCTCTGCCGGCGAAGGTGCCGCTTCTCCGGCAAGGAAGCCTCAGCCGCTTCTCCTGCACACGGAGAGCGTGCTAGCTGCTGAAACGTGAAGAAAGAAGCTGCAGAACACTGGCACTGAGCGTGCAGCTTTCCAGCGGAGAGAAAAAGCTACTTGAACACTCTGCAAGCCTTTCCACTCCCAAAAACATGCACATGGAAGGAGCTGCTGCAAAAGCGATGCTGTGCTCGCTGCTGCTCCTCCTGAAGCTCTGGCTGCTAAATCGGAGGCTTTCCTTCCAATTTCAAGCTGCAAAGCACTTGCTGAATTGCAGGGAAAGTCCGGGAGGCATTTGCTGTGCTGGCACACTTTCTCCTTCCTAGACAGAGTGGAAAAGCTTTTCCCTGCCGTGTAGGCGACAAGAGACGCATTAGACGGGCATCCGGAGCTGTCCGAAGGTAAGCGCCTGTTGCCGGCCTCTTTCGGCACAAGCCCCCGCTCCGGAGCGCACCGCGGCCGGCAGGATGCTCTCTGCCGGCGAAGGTGCCGCTTCTCCGGCAAGGAAGCCTCGCCCGCTTCTCCTGCACACGGAGAGCGTGCTAGCTGCTGAAACGTGAAGAAAGAAGCTGCAGAACACTGGCACTGAGCGTGCAGCTTTCCAGCGGAGAGAAAAAGCTACTTGAACACTCTGCAAGCCTTTCCACTCCCAAAAACATGCACATGGAAGGAGCTGCTGCAAAAGCGATGCTGTGCTCGCTGCTGCTCCTCCTGAAGCTCTGGCTGCTAAATCGGAGGCTTTCCTTCCAATTTCAAGCTGCAAAGCACTTGCTGAATTGCAGGGAAAGTCCGGGAGGCATTTGCTGTGCTGGCACACTTTCTCCTTCCTAGACAGAGTGGAAAAGCTTTTCCCTGCCGTGTAGGCGACAAGAGACGCATTAGACGGGCATCCGGAGCTGTCCGAAGGTAAGCGCCTGTTGCCGGCCTCTTTCGGCACAAGCCCCCGCTCCGGAGCGCACCGCGGCCGGCAGGATGCTCTCTGCCGGCGAAGGTGCCGCTTCTCCGGCAAGGAAGCCTCTGCCGCTTCTCCAGCACACGGAGAGCGTGCTAGCTGCTGAAACGTGAAGAAAGAAGCTGCAGAAGACTGGCACTGAGCGTGCAGCTTTCCAGCGGAGAGAAAAGGCTACTTGAACACTCTGCAAGCCTTTCCACTCCCAAAAACATGCACATGGAAGGAGCTGCTGCAAAAGCGATGCTGTGCTCGCTGCTGCTCCTCCTGAAGCTCTGGCTGCTAAATCGGAGGCTTTCCTTCCAATTTCAAGCTGCAAAGCACTTGCTGAATTGCAGGGAAAGTCCGGGAGGCATTTGCTGTGCTGGCACACTTTCTCCTTCCTAGACAGAGTGGAAAAGCTTTTCCCTGCCGTGTAGGCGACAAGAGACGCATTAGACGGGCATCCGGAGCTGTCCGAAGGTAAGCGCCTGTTGCCGGCCTCTTTCGGCACAAGCCCCCGCTCCGGAGCGCACCGCGGCCGGCAGGATGCTCTCTGCCGGCGAAGGTGCCGCTTCTCCGGCAAGGAAGCCTCTGCCGCTTCTCCAGCACACGGAGAGCGTGCTAGCTGCTGAAACGTGAAGAAAGAAGCTGCAGAACACTGGCACTGAGCGTGCAGCTTTCCAGCGGAGAGAAAAGGCTACTTGAACACTCTGCAAGCCTTTCCACTCCCAAAAACATGCACATGGAAGGAGCTGCTGCAAAAGCGATGCTGTGCTCGCTGCTGCTCCTCCTGAAGCTCTGGCTGCTAAATCGGAGGCTTTCCTTCCAATTTCAAGCTGCAAAGCACTTGCTGAATTGCAGGGAAAGTCCGGGAGGCATTTGCTGTGCTGGCACACTTTCTCCTTCCTAGACAGAGTGGAAAAGCTTTTCCCTGCCGTGTAGGCGACAAGAGACGCATTAGACGGGCATCCGGAGCTGTCCGAAGGTAAGCGCCTGTTGCCGGCCTCTTTCGGCACAAGCCCCCGCTCTGGAGCGCACCGCGGCCGGCAGGATGCTCTCTGCCGGCGAAGGTGCCGCTTCTCCGGCAAGGAAGCCTCTGCCGCTTCTCCTGCACACGGAGAGCGTGCTAGCTGCTGAAACGTGAAGAAAGAAGCTGCAGAACACTGGCACTGAGCGTGCAGCTTTCCAGCGGAGAGAAAAAGCTACTTGAACACTCTGCAAGCCTTTCCACTCCCAAAAACATGCACATGGAAGGAGCTGCTGCAAAAGCGATGCTGTGCTCGCTGCTGCTCCTCCTGAAGCTCTGGCTGCTAAATCTGAGGCTTTCCTTCCAATTTCAAGCTGCAAAGCACTTGCTGAATTGCAGGGAAAGTCCGGGAGGCATTTGCTGTGCTGGCACACTTTCTCCTTCCTAGACAGAGTGGAAAAGCTTTTCCCTGCCGTGTAGGCGACAGGAGACGCATTAGACGGGCATCCGGAGCTGTCCGAAGGTAAGCGCCTGTTGCCGGCCTCTTTCGGCACAAGCCCCCGCTCCGGAGCGCACCGCGGCCGGCAGGATGCTCTCTGCCGGCGAAGGTGCCGCTTCTCCGGCAAGGAAGCCTCTGCCGCTTCTCCAGCACACGGAGAGCGTGCTAGCTGCTGAAACGTGAAGAAAGAAGCTGCAGAACACTGGCACTGAGCGTGCAGCTTTCCGGCGGAGAGAAAAAGCTACTTGAACACTCTGCAAGCCTTTCAACTCCCAAAAACATGCAAATGGAAGGAGCTGCTGCAAAAGCGATGCTGTGCTCGCTGCTGCTCCTCCTGAAGCTCTGGCTGCTAAATCTGAGGCTTTCCTTCCAATTTCAAGCTGCAAAGCACTTGCTGAATTGCAGGGAAAGTCCGGGAGGCATTTGCTGTGCTGGCACACTTTCTCCTTCCTAGACAGAGTGGAAAAGCTTTTCCCTGCCGTGTAGGCGACAGGAGACGCATTAGACGGGCATCCGGAGCTGTCCGAAGGTAAGCGCCTGTTGCCGGCCTCTTTCGGCACAAGCCCCCGCTCCGGAGCGCACCGCGGCCGGCAGGATGCTCTCTGCCGGCGAAGGTGCCGCTTCTCCGGCAAGGAAGCCTCTGCCGCTTCTCCAGCACACGGAGAGCGTGCTAGCTGCTGAAACGTGAAGAAAGAAGCTGCAGAACACTGGCACTGAGCGTGCAGCTTTCCGGCGGAGAGAAAAAGCTACTTGAACACTCTGCAAGCCTTTCAACTCCCAAAAACATGCACATGGAAGGAGCTGCTGCAAAAGCGATGCTGTGCTCGCTGCTGCTCCTCCTGAAGCTCTGGCTGCTAAATCGGAGGCTTTCCTTCCAATTTCAAGCTGCAAAGCACTTGCTGAATTGCAGGGAAAGTCCGGGAGGCATTTGCTGTGCTGGCACACTTTCTCCTTCCTAGACAGAGTGGAAAAGCTTTTCCCTGCCGTGTAGGCGACAGGAGACGCATTAGACGGGCATCCGGAGCTGTCCGAAGGTAAGCGCCTGTTGCCGGCCTCTTTCGGCACAAGCCCCCGCTCCGGAGCGCACCGCGGCCGGCAGGATGCTCTCTGCCGGCGAAGGTGCCGCTTCTCCGGCAAGGAAGCCTCAGCCGCTTCTCCTGCACACGGAGAGCGTGCTAGCTGCTGAAACGTGAAGAAAGAAGCTGCAGAACACTGGCACTGAGCGTGCAGCTTTCCGGCGGAGAGAAAAAGCTACTTGAACACTCTGCAAGCCTTTCAAATCCCAAAAACATGCACATGGAAGGAGCTGCTGCAAAAGCGATGCTGTGCTCGCTGCTGCTCCTCCTGAAGCTCTGGCTGCTAAATCGGAGGCTTTCCTTCCAATTTCAAGCTGCAAAGCACTTGCTGAATTGCAGGGAAAGTCCGGGAGGCATTTGCTGTGCTGGCACACTTTCTCCTTCCTAGACAGAGTGGAAAAGCTTTTCCCTGCCGTGTAGGCGACAAGAGACGCATTAGACGGGCATCCGGAGCTGTCCGAAGGTAAGCGCCTGTTGCCGGCCTCTTTCGGCACAAGCCCCCGCTCTGGAGCGCACCGCGGCCGGCAGGATGCTCTCTGCCGGCGAAGGTGCCGCTTCTCCGGCAAGGAAGCCTCGCCCGCTTCTCCTGCACACGGAGAGCGTGCTAGCTGCTGAAACGTGAAGAAAGAAGCTGCAGAAGACTGGCACTGAGCGTGCAGCTTTCCAGCGGAGAGAAAAAGCTACTTGAACACTCTGCAAGCCTTTCCACTCCCAAAAACATGCACATGGAAGGAGCTGCTGCAAAAGCGATGCTGTGCTCGCTGCTGCTCCTCCTGAAGCTCTGGCTGCTAAATCGGAGGCTTTCCTTCCAATTTCAAGCTGCAAAGCACTTGCTGAATTCCAGGGAAAGTCCGGGAGGCATTTGCTGTGCTGGCACACTTTCTCCTTCCTAGACAGAGTGGAAAAGCTTTTCCCTGCCGTGTAGGCGACAAGAGACGCATTAGACGGGCATCCGGAGCTGTCCGAAGGTAAGCGCCTGTTGCCGGCCTCTTTCGGCACAAGCCCCCGCTCCGGAGCGCACCGCGGCCGGCAGGATGCTCTCTGCCGGCGAAGGTGCCGCTTCTCCGGCAAGGAAGCCTCTGCCGCTTCTCCTGCACACGGAGAGCGTGCTAGCTGCTGAAACGTGAAGAAAGAAGCTGCAGAACACTGGCACTGAGCGTGCAGCTTTCCAGCGGAGAGAAAAAGCTACTTGAACACTCTGCAAGCCTTTCCACTCCCAAAAACATGCACATGGAAGGAGCTGCTGCAAAAGCGATGCTGTGCTCGCTGCTGCTCCTCCTGAAGCTCTGGCTGCTAAATCGGAGGCTTTCCTTCCAATTTCAAGCTGCAAAGCACTTGCTGAATTGCAGGGAAAGTCCGGGAGGCATTTGCTGTGCTGGCACACTTTCTCCTTCCTAGACAGAGTGGAAAAGCTTTTCCTTGCCGTGTAGGCGACAGGAGACGCATTAGACGGGCATCCGGAGCTGTCCGAAGGTAAGCGCCTGTTGCCGGCCTCTTTCGGCACAAGCCCCCGCTCCGGAGCCCACCGCGGCCGGCAGGATGCTCTCTGCCGGCGAAGGTGCCGCTTCTCCGGCAAGGAAGCCTCAGCCGCTTCTCCTGCACACGGAGAGCGTGCTAGCTGCTGAAACGTGAAGAAAGAAGCTGCAGAACACTGGCACTGAGCGTGCAGCTTTCCGGCGGAGAGAAAAAGCTACTTGAACACTCTGCAAGCCTTTCCACTCCCAAAAACATGCACATGGAAGGAGCTGCTGCAAAAGCGATGCTGTGCTCGCTGCTGCTCCTCCTGAAGCTCTGGCTGCTAAATCGGAGGCTTTCCTTCCAATTTCAAGCTGCAAAGCACTTGCTGAATTGCAGGGAAAGTCCGGGAGGCATTTGCTGTGCTGGCACACTTTCTCCTTCCTAGACAGAGTGGAAAAGCTTTTCCCTGCCGTGTAGGCGACAAGAGACGCATTAGACGGGCATCCGGAGCTGTCCGAAGGTAAGCGCCTGTTGCCGGCCTCTTTCGGCACAAGCCCCCGCTCCGGAGCGCACCGCGGCCGGCAGGATGCTCTCTGCCGGCGAAGGTGCCGCTTCTCCGGCAAGGAAGCCTCTGCCGCTTCTCCAGCACACGGAGAGCGTGCTAGCTGCTGAAACGTGAAGAAAGAAGCTGCAGAACACTGGCACTGAGCGTGCAGCTTTCCAGCGGAGAGAAAAGGCTACTTGAACACTCTGCAAGCCTTTCCACTCCCAAAAACATGCACATGGAAGGAGCTGCTGCAAAAGCGATGCTGTGCTCGCTGCTGCTCCTCCTGAAGCTCTGGCTGCTAAATCGGAGGCTTTCCTTCCAATTTCAAGCTGCAAAGCACTTGCTGAATTGCAGGGAAAGTCCGGGAGGCATTTGCTGTGCTGGCACACTTTCTCCTTCCTAGACAGAGTGGAAAAGCTTTTCCCTGCCGTGTAGGCGACAAGAGACGCATTAGACGGGCATCCGGAGCTGTCCGAAGGTAAGCGCCTGTTGCCGGCCTCTTTCGGCACAAGCCCCCGCTCTGGAGCGCACCGCGGCCGGCAGGATGCTCTCTGCCGGCGAAGGTGCCGCTTCTCCGGCAAGGAAGCCTCAGCCGCTTCTCCTGCACACGGAGAGCGTGCTAGCTGCTGAAACTTGAAGAAAGAAGCTGCAGAAGACTGGCACTGAGCGTGCAGCTTTCCAGCGGAGAGAAAAAGCTACTTGAACACTCTGCAAGCCTTTCCACTCCCAAAAACATGCACATGGAAGGAGCTGCAGCAAAAGCGATGCTGTGCTCGCTGCTGCTCCTCCTGAAGCTCTGGCTGCTAAATCGGAGGCTTTCCTTCCAATTTCAAGCTGCAAAGCACTTGCTGAATTGCAGGGAAAGTCCGGGAGGCATTTGCTGTGCTGGCACACTTTCTCCTTCCTAGACAGAGTGGAAAAGCTTTTCCCTGCCGTGTAGGCGACAAGAGACGCATTAGACGGGCATCCGGAGCTGTCCGAAGGTAAGCGCCTGTTGCCGGCCTCTTTCGGCACAAGCCCCCGCTCTGGAGCGCACCGCGGCCGGCAGGATGCTCTCTGCCGGCGAAGGTGCCGCTTCTCCGGCAAGGAAGCCTCTGCCGCTTCTCCTGCACACGGAGAGCGTGCTAGCTGCTGAAACGTGAAGAAAGAAGCTGCAGAAGACTGGCACTGAGCGTGCAGCTTTCCAGCGGAGAGAAAAAGCTACTTGAACACTCTGCAAGCCTTTCCACTCCCAAAAACATGCACATGGAAGGAGCTGCTGCAAAAGCGATGCTGTGCTCGCTGCTGCTCCTCCTGAAGCTCTGGCTGCTAAATCGGAGGCTTTCCTTCCAATTTCAAGCTGCAAAGCACTTGCTGAATTGCAGGGAAAGTCCGGGAGGCATTTGCTGTGCTGGCACACTTTCTCCTTCCTAGACAGAGTGGAAAAGCTTTTCCCTGCCGTGTAGGCGACAAGAGACGCATTAGACGGGCATCCGGAGCTGTCCGAAGGTAAGCGCCTGTTGCCGGCCTCTTTCGGCACAAGCCCCCGCTCCGGAGCGCACCGCGGCCGGCAGGATGCTCTCTGCCGGCGAAGGTGCCGCTTCTCCGGCAAGGAAGCCTCGCCCGCTTCTCCTGCACACGGAGAGCGTGCTAGCTGCTGAAACGTGAAGAAAGAAGCTGCAGAAGACTGGCACTGAGCGTGCAGCTTTCCAGCGGAGAGAAAAAGCTACTTGAACACTCTGCAAGCCTTTCCACTCCCAAAAACATGCACATGGAAGGAGCTGCTGCAAAAGCGATGCTGTGCTCGCTGCTGCTCCTCCTGAAGCTCTGGCTGCTAAATCGGAGGCTTTCCTTCCAATTTCAAGCTGCAAAGCACTTGCTGAATTGCAGGGAAAGTCCGGGAGGCATTTGCTGTGCTGGCACACTTTCTCCTTCCTAGACAGAGTGGAAAAGCTTTTCCCTGCCGTGTAGGCGACAAGAGACGCATTAGACGGGCATCCGGAGCTGTCCGAAGGTAAGCGCCTGTTGCCGGCCTCTTTCGGCACAAGCCCCCGCTCCGGAGCGCACCGCGGCCGGCAGGATGCTCTCTGCCGGCGAAGGTGCCGCTTCTCCGGCAAGGAAGCCTCTGCCGCTTCTCCAGCACACGGAGAGCGTGCTAGCTGCTGAAACGTGAAGAAAGAAGCTGCAGAACACTGGCACTGAGCGTGCAGCTTTCCAGCGGAGAGAAAAGGCTACTTGAACACTCTGCAAGCCTTTCCACTCCCAAAAACATGCACATGGAAGGAGCTGCTGCAAAAGCGATGCTGTGCTCGCTGCTGCTCCTCCTGAAGCTCTGGCTGCTAAATCGGAGGCTTTCCTTCCAATTTCAAGCTGCAAAGCACTTGCTGAATTGCAGGGAAAGTCCGGGAGGCATTTGCTGTGCTGGCACACTTTCTCCTTCCTAGACAGAGTGGAAAAGCTTTTCCCTGCCGTGTAGGCGACAAGAGACGCATTAGACGGGCATCCGGAGCTGTCCGAAGGTAAGCGCCTGTTGCCGGCCTCTTTCGGCACAAGCCCCCGCTCTGGAGCGCACCGCGGCCGGCAGGATGCTCTCTGCCGGCGAAGGTGCCGCTTCTCCGGCAAGGAAGCCTCTGCCGCTTCTCCTGCACACGGAGAGCGTGCTAGCTGCTGAAACTTGAAGAAAGAAGCTGCAGAAGACTGGCACTGAGCGTGCAGCTTTCCAGCGGAGAGAAAAAGCTACTTGAACACTCTGCAAGCCTTTCAACTCCCAAAAACATGCACATGGAAGGAGCTGCTGCAAAAGCGATGCTGTGCTCGCTGCTGCTCCTCCTGAAGCTCTGGCTGCTAAATCGGAGGCTTTCCTTCCAATTTCAAGCTGCAAAGCACTTGCTGAATTGCAGGGAAAGTCCGGGAGGCATTTGCTGTGCTGGCACACTTTCTCCTTCCTAGACAGAGTGGAAAAGCTTTTCCCTGCCGTGTAGGCGACAAGAGACGCATTAGACGGGCATCCGGAGCTGTCCGAAGGTAAGCGCCTGTTGCCGGCCTCTTTCGGCACAAGCCCCCGCTCCGGAGCGCACCGCGGCCGGCAGGATGCTCTCTGCCGGCGAAGGTGCCGCTTCTCCGGCAAGGAAGCCTCGCCCGCTTCTCCAGCACACGGAGAGCGTGCTAGCTGCTGAAACGTGAAGAAAGAAGCTGCAGAAGACTGGCACTGAGCGTGCAGCTTTCCAGCGGAGAGAAAAAGCTACTTGAACACTCTGCAAGCCTTTGCACTCCCAAAAACATGCACATGGAAGGAGCTGCTGCAAAAGCGATGCTGTGCTCGCTGCTGCTCCTCCTGAAGCTCTGGCTGCTAAATCGGAGGCTTTCCTTCCAATTTCAAGC
This sequence comes from Fringilla coelebs, assembly GCF_963513975.1. NCBI lineage: Eukaryota > Metazoa > Chordata > Aves > Passeriformes > Fringillidae > Fringilla > Fringilla coelebs. The sequence goes on along the minus strand of NW_028167409.1, from coordinate 24,050 downwards.
TGCAAAGCACTTGCTGAATTGCAGGGAAAGTCCGGGAGGCATTTGCTGTGCTGGCACACTTTCTCCTTCCTAGACAGAGTGGAAAAGCTTTTCCCTGCCGTGTAGGCGACAAGAGACGCATTAGACGGGCATCCGGAGCTGTCCGAAGGTAAGCGCCTGTTGCCGGCCTCTTTCGGCACAAGCCCCCGCTCCGGAGCGCACCGCGGCCGGCAGGATGCTCTCTGCCGGCGAAGGTGCCGCTTCTCCGGCAAGGAAGCCTCTGCCGCTTCTCCTGCACACGGAGAGCGTGCTAGCTGCTGAAACGTGAAGAAAGAAGCTGCAGAAGACTGGCACTGAGCGTGCAGCTTTCCAGCGGAGAGAAAAAGCTACTTGAACACTCTGCAAGCCTTTCCACTCCCAAAAACATGCACATGGAAGGAGCTGCTGCAAAAGCGATGCTGTGCTCGCTGCTGCTCCTCCTGAAGCTCTGGCTGCTAAATCGGAGGCTTTCCTTCCAATTTCAAGCTGCAAAGCACTTGCTGAATTGCAGGGAAAGTCCGGGAGGCATTTGCTGTGCTGGCACACTTTCTCCTTCCTAGACAGAGTGGAAAAGCTTTTCCCTGCCGTGTAGGCGACAAGAGACGCATTAGACGGGCATCCGGAGCTGTCCGAAGGTAAGCGCCTGTTGCCGGCCTCTTTCGGCACAAGCCCCCGCTCCGGAGCGCACCGCGGCCGGCAGGATGCTCTCTGCCGGCGAAGGTGCCGCTTCTCCGGCAAGGAAGCCTCAGCCGCTTCTCCTGCACACGGAGAGCGTGCTAGCTGCTGAAACGTGAAGAAAGAAGCTGCAGAACACTGGCACTGAGCGTGCAGCTTTCCGGCGGAGAGAAAAAGCTACTTGAACACTCTGCAAGCCTTTCCACTCCCAAAAACATGCACATGGAAGGAGCTGCTGCAAAAGCGATGCTGTGCTCGCTGCTGCTCCTCCTGAAGCTCTGGCTGCTAAATCGGAGGCTTTCCTTCCAATTTCAAGCTGCAAAGCACTTGCTGAATTGCAGGGAAAGTCCGGGAGGCATTTGCTGTGCTGGCACACTTTCTCCTTCCTAGACAGAGTGGAAAAGCTTTTCCCTGCCGTGTAGGCGACAGGAGACGCATTAGACGGGCATCCGGAGCTGTCCGAAGGTAAGCGCCTGTTGCCGGCCTCTTTCGGCACAAGCCCCCGCTCCGGAGCGCACCGCGGCCGGCAGGATGCTCTCTGCCGGCGAAGGTGCCGCTTCTCCGGCAAGGAAGCCTCAGCCGCTTCTCCTGCACACGGAGAGCGTGCTAGCTGCTGAAACGTGAAGAAAGAAGCTGCAGAACACTGGCACTGAGCGTGCAGCTTTCCGGCGGAGAGAAAAAGCTACTTGAACACTCTGCAAGCCTTTCAACTCCCAAAAACATGCACATGGAAGGAGCTGCTGCAAAAGCGATGCTGTGCTCGCTGCTGCTCCTCCTGAAGCTCTGGCTGCTAAATCGGAGGCTTTCCTTCCAATTTCAAGCTGCAAAGCACTTGCTGAATTGCAGGGAAAGTCCGGGAGGCATTTGCTGTGCTGGCACACTTTCTCCTTCCTAGACAGAGTGGAAAAGCTTTTCCCTGCCGTGTAGGCGACAAGAGACGCATTAGACGGGCATCCGGAGCTGTCCGAAGGTAAGCGCCTGTTGCCGGCCTCTTTCGGCACAAGCCCCCGCTCTGGAGCGCACCGCGGCCGGCAGGATGCTCTCTGCCGGCGAAGGTGCCGCTTCTCCGGCAAGGAAGCCTCTGCCGCTTCTCCTGCACACGGAGAGCGTGCTAGCTGCTGAAACGTGAAGAAAGAAGCTGCAGAAGACTGGCACTGAGCGTGCAGCTTTCCAGCGGAGAGAAAAAGCTACTTGAACACTCTGCAAGCCTTTCCACTCCCAAAAACATGCACATGGAAGGAGCTGCTGCAAAAGCGATGCTGTGCTCGCTGCTGCTCCTCCTGAAGCTCTGGCTGCTAAATCGGAGGCTTTCCTTCCAATTTCAAGCTGCAAAGCACTTGCTGAATTGCAGGGAAAGTCCGGGAGGCATTTGCTGTGCTGGCACACTTTCTCCTTCCTAGACAGAGTGGAAAAGCTTTTCCCTGCCGTGTAGGCGACAGGAGACGCATTAGACAGGCATCCGGAGCTGTCCGAAGGTAAGCGCCTGTTGCCGGCCTCTTTCGGCACAAGCCCCCGCTCCGGAGCGCACCGCGGCCGGCAGGATGCTCTCTGCCGGCGAAGGTGCCGCTTCTCCGGCAAGGAAGCCTCAGCCGCTTCTCCTGCACACGGAGAGCGTGCTAGCTGCTGAAACGTGAAGAAAGAAGCTGCAGAAGACTGGCACTGAGCGTGCAGCTTTCCAGCGGAGAGAAAAAGCTACTTGAACACTCTGCAAGCCTTTCCACTCCCAAAAACATGCACATGGAAGGAGCTGCTGCAAAAGCGATGCTGTGCTCGCTGCTGCTCCTCCTGAAGCTCTGGCTGCTAAATCGGAGGCTTTCCTTCCAATTTCAAGCTGCAAAGCACTTGCTGAATTGCAGGGAAAGTCCGGGAGGCATTTGCTGTGCTGGCACACTTTCTCCTTCCTAGACAGAGTGGAAAAGCTTTTCCCTGCCGTGTAGGCGACAGGAGACGCATTAGACGGGCATCCGGAGCTGTCCGAAGGTAAGCGCCTGTTGCCGGCCTCTTTCGGCACAAGCCCCCGCTCCGGAGCGCACCGCGGCCGGCAGGATGCTCTCTGCCGGCGAAGGTGCCGCTTCTCCGGCAAGGAAGCCTCAGCCGCTTCTCCAGCACACGGAGAGCGTGCTAGCTGCTGAAACGTGAAGAAAGAAGCTGCAGAACACTGGCACTGAGCGTGCAGCTTTCCGGCGGAGAGAAAAAGCTACTTGAACACTCTGCAAGCCTTTCAACTCCCAAAAACATGCACATGGAAGGAGCTGCTGCAGAAGCGATGCTGTGCTCGCTGCTGCTCCTCCTGAAGCTCTGGCTGCTAAATCGGAGGCTTTCCTTCCAATTTCAAGCTGCAAAGCACTTGCTGAATTGCAGGGAAAGTCCGGGAGGCATTTGCTGTGCTGGCACACTTTCTCCTTCCTAGACAGAGTGGAAAAGCTTTTCCCTGCCGTGTAGGCGACAAGAGACGCATTAGATGGGCATCCGGAGCTGTCCGAAGGTAAGCGCCTATTGCCGGCCTCTTTCGGCACAAGCCCCCGCTCCGGAGCGCACCGCGGCCGGCAGGATGCTCTCTGCCGGCGAAGGTGCCGCTTCTCCGGCAAGGAAGCCTCTGCCGCTTCTCCAGCACACGGAGAGCGTGCTAGCTGCTGAAACGTGAAGAAAGAAGCTGCAGAACACTGGCACTGAGCGTGCAGCTTTCCAGCGGAGAGAAAAAGCTACTTGAACACTCTGCAAGCCTTTCCACTCCCAAAAACATGCACATGGAAGGAGCTGCTGCAAAAGCGATGCTGTGCTCGCTGCTGCTCCTCCTGAAGCTCTGGCTGCTAAATCGGAGGCTTTCCTTCCAATTTCAAGCTGCAAAGCACTTGCTGAATTGCAGGGAAAGTCCGGGAGGCATTTGCTGTGCTGGCACACTTTCTCCTTCCTAGACAGAGTGGAAAAGCTTTTCCCTGCCGTGTAGGCGACAGGAGACGCATTAGACAGGCATCCGGAGCTGTCCGAAGGTAAGCGCCTGTTGCCGGCCTCTTTCGGCACAAGCCCCCGCTCCGGAGCGCACCGCGGCCGGCAGGATGCTCTCTGCCGGCGAAGGTGCCGCTTCTCCGGCAAGGAAGCCTCAGCCGCTTCTCCTGCACACGGAGAGCGTGCTAGCTGCTGAAACGTGAAGAAAGAAGCTGCAGAACACTGGCACTGAGCGTGCAGCTTTCCAGCGGAGAGAAAAAGCTACTTGAACACTCTGCAAGCCTTTCCACTCCCAAAAACATGCACATGGAAGGAGCTGCTGCAAAAGCGATGCTGTGCTCGCTGCTGCTCCTCCTGAAGCTCTGGCTGCTAAATCGGAGGCTTTCCTTCCAATTTCAAGCTGCAAAGCACTTGCTGAATTGCAGGGAAAGTCCGGGAGGCATTTGCTGTGCTGGCACACTTTCTCCTTCCTAGACAGAGTGGAAAAGCTTTTCCCTGCCGTGTAGGCGACAGGAGACGCATTAGACGGGCATCCGGAGCTGTCCGAAGGTAAGCGCCTGTTGCCGGCCTCTTTCGGCACAAGCCCCCGCTCCGGAGCGCACCGCGGCCGGCAGGATGCTCTCTGCCGGCGAAGGTGCCGCTTCTCCGGCAAGGAAGCCTCTGCCGCTTCTCCAGCACACGAAGAGCGTGCTAGCTGCTGAAACGTGAAGAAAGAAGCTGCAGAACACTGGCACTGAGCGTGCAGCTTTCCGGCGGAGAGAAAAAGCTACTTGAACACTCTGCAAGCCTTTCCACTCCCAAAAACATGCACATGGAAGGAGCTGCTGCAAAAGCGATGCTGTGCTCGCTGCTGCTCCTCCTGAAGCTCTGGCTGCTAAATCGGAGGCTTTCCTTCCAATTTCAAGCTGCAAAGCACTTGCTGAATTGCAGGGAAAGTCCGGGAGGCATTTGCTGTGCTGGCACACTTTCTCCTTCCTAGACAGAGTGGAAAAGCTTTTCCCTGCCGTGTAGGCGACAAGAGACGCATTAGACGGGCATCCGGAGCTGTCCGAAGGTAAGCGCCTGTTGCCGGCCTCTTTCGGCACAAGCCCCCGCTCCGGAGCGCACCGCGGCCGGCAGGATGCTCTCTGCCGGCGAAGGTGCCGCTTCTCCGGCAAGGAAGCCTCTGCCGCTTCTCCAGCACACGGAGAGCGTGCTAGCTGCTGAAACGTGAAGAAAGAAGCTGCAGAACACTGGCACTGAGCGTGCAGCTTTCCAGCGGAGAGAAAAGGCTACTTGAACACTCTGCAAGCCTTTCCACTCCCAAAAACATGCACATGGAAGGAGCTGCTGCAAAAGCGATGCTGTGCTCGCTGCTGCTCCTCCTGAAGCTCTGGCTGCTAAATCGGAGGCTTTCCTTCCAATTTCAAGCTGCAAAGCACTTGCTGAATTGCAGGGAAAGTCCGGGAGGCATTTGCTGTGCTGGCACACTTTCTCCTTCCTAGACAGAGTGGAAAAGCTTTTCCCTGCCGTGTAGGCGACAAGAGACGCATTAGACGGGCATCCGGAGCTGTCCGAAGGTAAGCGCCTATTGCCGGCCTCTTTCGGCACAAGCCCCCGCTCCGGAGCGCACCGCGGCCGGCAGGATGCTCTCTGCCGGCGAAGGTGCCGCTTCTCCGGCAAGGAAGCCTCTGCCGCTTCTCCTGCACACGGAGAGCGTGCTAGCTGCTGAAACGTGAAGAAAGAAGCTGCAGAACACTGGCACTGAGCGTGCAGCTTTCCAGCGGAGAGAAAAAGCTACTTGAACACTCTGCAAGCCTTTCCACTCCCAAAAACATGCACATGGAAGGAGCTGCTGCAAAAGCGATGCTGTGCTCGCTGCTGCTCCTCCTGAAGCTCTGGCTGCTAAATCGGAGGCTTTCCTTCCAATTTCAAGCTGCAAAGCACTTGCTGAATTGCAGGGAAAGTCCGGGAGGCATTTGCTGTGCTGGCACACTTTCTCCTTCCTAGACAGAGTGGAAAAGCTTTTCCCTGCCGTGTAGGCGACAAGAGACGCATTAGACGGGCATCCGGAGCTGTCCGAAGGTAAGCGCCTGTTGCCGGCCTCTTTCGGCACAAGCCCCCGCTCCGGAGCGCACCGCGGCCGGCAGGATGCTCTCTGCCGGCGAAGGTGTCGCTTCTCCGGCAAGGAAGCCTCTGCCGCTTCTCCTGCACACGGAGAGCGTGCTAGCTGCTGAAACGTGAAGAAAGAAGCTGCAGAACACTGGCACTGAGCGTGCAGCTTTCCAGCGGAGAGAAAAAGCTACTTGAACACTCTGCAAGCCTTTCCACTCCCAAAAACATGCACATGGAAGGAGCTGCTGCAAAAGCGATGCTGTGCTCGCTGCTGCTCCTCCTGAAGCTCTGGCTGCTAAATCCGAGGCTTTCCTTCCAATTTCAAGCTGCAAAGCACTTGCTGAATTGCAGGGAAAGTCCGGGAGGCATTTGCTGTGCTGGCACACTTTCTCCTTCCTAGACAGAGTGGAAAAGCTTTTCCCTGCCGTGTAGGCGACAAGAGACGCATTAGACGGGCATCCGGAGCTGTCCGAAGGTAAGCGCCTGTTGCCGGCCTCTTTCGGCACAAGCCCCCGCTCCGGAGCGCACCGCGGCCGGCAGGATGCTCTCTGCCGGCGAAGGTGCCGCTTCTCCGGCAAGGAAGCCTCGCCCGCTTCTCCAGCACACGGAGAGCGTGCTAGCTGCTGAAACGTGAAGAAAGAAGCTGCAGAACACTGGCACTGAGCGTGCAGCTTTCCAGCGGAGAGAAAAGGCTACTTGAACACTCTGCAAGCCTTTCCACTCCCAAAAACATGCACATGGAAGGAGCTGCTGCAAAAGCGATGCTGTGCTCGCTGCTGCTCCTCCTGAAGCTCTGGCTGCTAAATCGGAGGCTTTCCTTCCAATTTCAAGCTGCAAAGCACTTGCTGAATTCCAGGGAAAGTCCGGGAGGCATTTGCTGTGCTGGCACACTTTCTCCTTCCTAGACAGAGTGGAAAAGCTTTTCCCTGCCGTGTAGGCGACAAGAGACGCATTAGACGGGCATCCGGAGCTGTCCGAAGGTAAGCGCCTGTTGCCGGCCTCTTTCGGCACAAGCCCCCGCTCCGGAGCGCACCGCGGCCGGCATGATGCTCTCTGCCGGCGAAGGTGCCGCTTCTCCGGCAAGGAAGCCTCTGCCGCTTCTCCTGCACACGGAGAGCGTGCTAGCTGCTGAAACGTGAAGAAAGAAGCTGCAGAAGACTGGCACTGAGCGTGCAGCTTTCCAGCGGAGAGAAAAGGCTACTTGAACACTCTGCAAGCCTTTCCACTCCCAAAAACATGCACATGGAAGGAGCTGCTGCAAAAGCGATGCTGTGCTCGCTGCTGCTCCTCCTGAAGCTCTGGCTGCTAAATCGGAGGCTTTCCTTCCAATTTCAAGCTGCAAAGCACTTGCTGAATTGCAGGGAAAGTCCGGGAGGCATTTGCTGTGCTGGCACACTTTCTCCTTCCTAGACAGAGTGGAAAAGCTTTTCCCTGCCGTGTAGGCGACAAGAGACGCATTAGACGGGCATCCGGAGCTGTCCGAAGGTAAGCGCCTATTGCCGGCCTCTTTCGGCACAAGCCCCCGCTCCGGAGCGCACCGCGGCCGGCAGGATGCTCTCTGCCGGCGAAGGTGCCGCTTCTCCGGCAAGGAAGCCTCTGCCGCTTCTCCTGCACACGGAGAGCGTGCTAGCTGCTGAAACGTGAAGAAAGAAGCTGCAGAACACTGGCACTGAGCGTGCAGCTTTCCGGCGGAGAGAAAAAGCTACTTGAACACTCTGCAAGCCTTTCCACTCCCAAAAACATGCACATGGAAGGAGCTGCTGCAAAAGCGATGCTGTGCTCGCTGCTGCTCCTCCTGAAGCTCTGGCTGCTAAATCGGAGGCTTTCCTTCCAATTTCAAGCTGCAAAGCACTTGCTGAATTGCAGGGAAAGTCCGGGAGGCATTTGCTGTGCTGGCACACTTTCTCCTTCCTAGACAGAGTGGAAAAGCTTTTCCCTGCCGTGTAGGCGACAAGAGACGCATTAGACGGGCATCCGGAGCTGTCCGAAGGTAAGCGCCTGTTGCCGGCCTCTTTCGGCACAAGCCCCCGCTCCGGAGCGCACCGCGGCCGGCATGATGCTCTCTGCCGGCGAAGGTGCCGCTTCTCCGGCAAGGAAGCCTCTGCCGCTTCTCCTGCACACGGAGAGCGTGCTAGCTGCTGAAACGTGAAGAAAGAAGCTGCAGAACACTGGCACTGAGCGTGCAGCTTTCCAGCGGAGACAAAAGGCTACTTGAACACTCTGCAAGCCTTTCCACTCCCAAAAACATGCACATGGAAGGAGCTGCTGCAAAAGCGATGCTGTGCTCGCTGCTGCTCCTCCTGAAGCTCTGGCTGCTAAATCGGAGGCTTTCCTTCCAATTTCAAGCTGCAAAGCACTTGCTGAATTGCAGGGAAAGTCCGGGAGGCATTTGCTGTGCTGGCACACTTTCTCCTTCCTAGACAGAGTGGAAAAGCTTTTCCCTACCGTGTAGGCGACAAGAGACGCATTAGACGGGCATCCGGAGCTGTCCGAAGGTAAGCACCTGTTGCCGGCCTCTTTCGGCACAAGCCCCCGCTCCGGAGCGCACCGCGGCCGGCAGGATGCTCTCTGCCGGCGAAGGTGCCGCTTCTCTGGCAAGGAAGCCTCTGCCGCTTCTCCTGCACACGGAGAGCGTGCTAGCTGCTGAAACGTGAAGAAAGAAGCTGCAGAACACTGGCACTGAGCGTGCAGCTTTCCAGCGGAGAGAAAAAGCTACTTGAACACTCTGCAAGCCTTTCCACTCCCAAAAACATGCACATGGAAGGAGCTGCTGCAAAAGCGATGCTGTGCTCGCTGCTGCTCCTCCTGAAGCTCTGGCTGCTAAATCCGAGGCTTTCCTTCCAATTTCAAGCTGCAAAGCACTTGCTGAATTGCAGGGAAAGTCCGGGAGGCATTTGCTGTGCTGGCACACTTTCTCCTTCCTAGACAGAGTGGAAAAGCTTTTCCCTGCCGTGTAGGCGACAAGAGACGCATTAGACGGGCATCCGGAGCTGTCCGAAGGTAAGCGCCTGTTGCCGGCCTCTTTCGGCACAAGCCCCCGCTCCGGAGCGCACCGCGGCCGGCAGGATGCTCTCTGCCGGCGAAGGTGCCGCTTCTCCGGCAAGGAAGCCTCTGCCGCTTCTCCTGCACACGGAGAGCGTGCTAGCTGCTGAAACGTGAAGAAAGAAGCTGCAGAACACTGGCACTGAGCGTGCAGCTTTCCAGCGGAGAGAAAAAGCTACTTGAACACTCTGCAAGCCTTTCCACTCCCAAAAACATGCACATGGAAGGAGCTGCTGCAAAAGCGATGCTGTGCTCGCTGCTGCTCCTCCTGAAGCTCTGGCTGCTAAATCCGAGGCTTTCCTTCCAATTTCAAGCTGCAAAGCACTTGCTGAATTGCAGGGAAAGTCCGGGAGGCATTTGCTGTGCTGGCACACTTTCTCCTTCCTAGACAGAGTGGAAAAGCTTTTCCCTGCCGTGTAGGCGACAGGAGACGCATTAGACGGGCATCCGGAGCTGTCCGAAGGTAAGCGCCTGTTGCCGGCCTCTTTCGGCACAAGCCCCCGCTCCGGAGCGCACCGCGGCCGGCAGGATGCTCTCTGCCGGCGAAGGTGCCGCTTCTCCGGCAAGGAAGCCTCTGCCGCTTCTCCAGCACACGGAGAGCGTGCTAGCTGCTGAAACGTGAAGAAAGAAGCTGCAGAACACTGGCACTGAGCGTGCAGCTTTCCGGCGGAGAGAAAAAGCTACTTGAACACTCTGCAAGCCTTTCCACTCCCAAAAACATGCACATGGAAGGAGCTGCTGCAAAAGCGATGCTGTGCTCGCTGCTGCTCCTCCTGAAGCTCTGGCTGCTAAATCGGAGGCTTTCCTTCCAATTTCAAGCTGCAAAGCACTTGCTGAATTGCAGGGAAAGTCCGGGAGGCATTTGCTGTGCTGGCACACTTTCTCCTTCCTAGACAGAGTGGAAAAGCTTTTCCCTGCCGTGTAGGCGACAAGAGACGCATTAGACGGGCATCCGGAGCTGTCCGAAGGTAAGCGCCTGTTGCCGGCCTCTTTCGGCACAAGCCCCCGCTCCGGAGCGCACCGCGGCCGGCATGATGCTCTCTGCCGGCGAAGGTGCCGCTTCTCCGGCAAGGAAGCCTCTGCCGCTTCTCCAGCACACGGAGAGCGTGCTAGCTGCTGAAACGTGAAGAAAGAAGCTGCAGAACACTGGCACTGAGCGTGCAGCTTTCCAGCGGAGAGAAAAAGCTACTTGAACACTCTGCAAGCCTTTCCACTCCCAAAAACATGCACATGGAAGGAGCTGCTGCAAAAGCGATGCTGTGCTCGCTGCTGCTCCTCCTGAAGCTCTGGCTGCTAAATCTGAGGCTTTCCTTCCAATTTCAAGCTGCAAAGCACTTGCTGAATTGCAGGGAAAGTCCGGGAGGCATTTGCTGTGCTGGCACACTTTCTCCTTCCTAGACAGAGTGGAAAAGCTTTTCCCTGCCGTGTAGGCGACAAGAGACGCATTAGACGGGCATCCGGAGCTGTCCGAAGGTAAGCGCCTGTTGCCGGCCTCTTTCGGCACAAGCCCCCGCTCCGGAGCGCACCGCGGCCGGCAGGATGCTCTCTGCCGGCGAAGGTGCCGCTTCTCCGGCAAGGAAGCCTCTGCCGCTTCTCCAGCACACGGAGAGCGTGCTAGCTGCTGAAACGTGAAGAAAGAAGCTGCAGAACACTGGCACTGAGCGTGCAGCTTTCCGGCGGAGAGAAAAAGCTACTTGAACACTCTGCAAGCCTTTCCACTCCCAAAAACATGCACATGGAAGGAGCTGCTGCAAAAGCGATGCTGTGCTCGCTGCTGCTCCTCCTGAAGCTCTGGCTGCTAAATCGGAGGCTTTCCTTCCAATTTCAAGCTGCAAAGCACTTGCTGAATTCCAGGGAAAGTCCGGGAGGCATTTGCTGTGCTGGCACACTTTCTCCTTCCTAGACAGAGTGGAAAAGCTTTTCCCTGCCGTGTAGGCGACAAGAGACGCATTAGACAGGCATCCGGAGCTGTCCGAAGGTAAGCGCCTATTGCCGGCCTCTTTCGGCACAAGCCCCCGCTCCGGAGCGCACCGCGGCCGGCAGGATGCTCTCTGCCGGCGAAGGTGCCGCTTCTCCGGCAAGGAAGCCTCTGCCGCTTCTCCAGCACACGGAGAGCGTGCTAGCTGCTGAAACGTGAAGAAAGAAGCTGCAGAACACTGGCACTGAGCGTGCAGCTTTCCAGCGGAGAGAAAAAGCTACTTGAACACTCTGCAAGCCTTTCCACTCCCAAAAACATGCACATGGAAGGAGCTGCTGCAAAAGCGATGCTGTGCTCGCTGCTGCTCCTCCTGAAGCTCTGGCTGCTAAATCTGAGGCTTTCCTTCCAATTTCAAGCTGCAAAGCACTTGCTGAATTGCAGGGAAAGTCCGGGAGGCATTTGCTGTGCTGGCACACTTTCTCCTTCCTAGACAGAGTGGAAAAGCTTTTCCCTGCCGTGTAGGCGACAAGAGACGCATTAGACGGGCATCCGGAGCTGTCCGAAGGTAAGCGCCTGTTGCCGGCCTCTTTCGGCACAAGCCCCCGCTCCGGAGCGCACCGCGGCCGGCAGGATGCTCTCTGCCGGCGAAGGTGCCGCTTCTCCGGCAAGGAAGCCTCTGCCGCTTTTCCAGCACACAGAGAGCGTGCTAGCTTCTGAAACGTGAAGAAAGAAGCTGCAGAACACTGGCACTGAGCGTGCAGCTTTCCAGCGGAGAGAAAAAGCTACTTGAACACTCTGCAAGCCTTTCCACTCCCAAAAACATGCACATGGAAGGAGCTGCTGCAAAAGCGATGCTGTGCTCGCTGCTGCTCCTCCTGAAGCTCTGGCTGCTAAATCGGAGGCTTTCCTTCCAATTTCAAGCTGCAAAGCACTTGCTGAATTCCAGGGAAAGTCCGGGAGGCATTTGCTGTGCTGGCACACTTTCTCCTTCCTAGACAGAGTGGAAAAGCTTTTCCCTGCCGTGTAGGCGACAAGAGACGCATTAGACGGGCATCCGGAGCTGTCCGAAGGTAAGCGCCTATTGCCGGCCTCTTTCGGCACAAGCCCCCGCTCCGGAGCGCACCGCGGCCGGCAGGATGCTCTCTGCCGGCGAAGGTGCCGCTTCTCCGGCAAGGAAGCCTCTGCCGCTTCTCCTGCACACGGAGAGCGTGCTAGCTGCTGAAACGTGAAGAAAGAAGCTGCAGAACACTGGCACTGAGCGTGCAGCTTTCCAGCGGAGAGAAAAAGCTACTTGAACACTCTGCAAGCCTTTCCACTCCCAAAAACATGCACATGGAAGGAGCTGCTGCAAAAGCGATGCTGTGCTCGCTGCTGCTCCTCCTGAAGCTCTGGCTGCTAAATCGGAGGCTTTCCTTCCAATTTCAAGCTGCAAAGCACTTGCTGAATTGCAGGGAAAGTCCGGGAGGCATTTGCTGTGCTGGCACACTTTCTCCTTCCTAGACAGAGTGGAAAAGCTTTTCCCTGCCGTGTAGGCGACAGGAGACGCATTAGACGGGCATCCGGAGCTGTCCGAAGGTAAGCGCCTGTTGCCGGCCTCTTTCGGCACAAGCCCCCGCTCCGGAGCGCACCGCGGCCGGCAGGATGCTCTCTGCCGGCGAAGGTGCCGCTTCTCCGGCAAGGAAGCCTCTGCCGCTTTTCCAGCACACAGAGAGCGTGCTAGCTTCTGAAACGTGAAGAAAGAAGCTGCAGAACACTGGCACTGAGCGTGCAGCTTTCCAGCGGAGAGAAAAAGCTACTTGAACACTCTGCAAGCCTTTCCACTCCCAAAAACATGCACATGGAAGGAGCTGCTGCAAAAGCGATGCTGTGCTCGCTGCTGCTCCTCCTGAAGCTCTGGCTGCTAAATCGGAGGCTTTCCTTCCAATTTCAAGCTGCAAAGCACTTGCTGAATTCCAGGGAAAGTCCGGGAGGCATTTGCTGTGCTGGCACACTTTCTCCTTCCTAGACAGAGTGGAAAAGCTTTTCCCTGCCGTGTAGGCGACAAGAGACGCATTAGACGGGCATCCGGAGCTGTCCGAAGGTAAGCGCCTGTTGCCGGCCTCTTTCGGCACAAGCCCCCGCTCCGGAGCGCACCGCGGCCGGCAGGATGCTCTCTGCCGGCGAAGGTGCCGCTTCTCCGGCAAGGAAGCCTCGCCCGCTTCTCCTGCACACGGAGAGCGTGCTAGCTGCTGAAACGTGAAGAAAGAAGCTGCAGAACACTGGCACTGAGCGTGCAGCTTTCCAGCGGAGAGAAAAAGCTACTTGAACAATCTGCAAGCCTTTCCACTCCCAAAAACATGCACATGGAAGGAGCTGCTGCAAAAGCGATGCTGTGCTCGCTGCTGCTCCTCCTGAAGCTCTGGCTGCTAAATCGGAGGCTTTCCTTCCAATTTCAAGCTGCAAAGCACTTGCTGAATTGCAGGGAAAGTCCGGGAGGCATTTGCTGTGCTGGCACACTTTCTCCTTCCTAGACAGAGTGGAAAAGCTTTTCCCTACCGTGTAGGCGACAAGAGACGCATTAGACGGGCATCCGGAGCTGTCCGAAGGTAAGCACCTGTTGCCGGCCTCTTTCGGCACAAGCCCCCGCTCCGGAGCGCACCGCGGCCGGCAGGATGCTCTCTGCCGGCGAAGGTGCCGCTTCTCCGGCAAGGAAGCCTCTGCCGCTTCTCCTGCACACGGAGAGCGTGCTAGCTGCTGAAACGTGAAGAAAGAAGCTGCAGAAGACTGGCACTGAGCGTGCAGCTTTCCAGCGGAGAGAAAAAGCTACTTGAACACTCTGCAAGCCTTTCCACTCCCAAAAACATGCACATGGAAGGAGCTGCTGCAAAAGCGATGCTGTGCTCGCTGCTGCTCCTCCTGAAGCTCTGGCTGCTAAATCGGAGGCTTTCCTTCCAATTTCAAGCTGCAAAGCACTTGCTGAATTGCAGGGAAAGTCCGGGAGGCATTTGCTGTGCTGGCACACTTTCTCCTTCCTAGACAGAGTGGAAAAGCTTTTCCCTGCCGTGTAGGCGACAAGAGACGCATTAGACGGGCATCCGGAGCTGTCCGAAGGTAAGCGCCTGTTGCCGGCCTCTTTCGGCACAAGCCCCCGCTCCGGAGCGCACCGCGGCCGGCATGATGCTCTCTGCCGGCGAAGGTGCCGCTTCTCCGGCAAGGAAGCCTCTGCCGCTTCTCCAGCACACGGAGAGCGTGCTAGCTGCTGAAACGTGAAGAAAGAAGCTGCAGAAGACTGGCACTGAGCGTGCAGCTTTCCAGCGGAGAGAAAAGGCTACTTGAACACTCTGCAAGCCTTTCCACTCCCAAAAACATGCACATGGAAGGAGCTGCTGCAAAAGCGATGCTGTGCTCGCTGCTGCTCCTCCTGAAGCTCTGGCTGCTAAATCGGAGGCTTTCCTTCCAATTTCAAGCTGCAAAGCACTTGCTGAATTGCAGGGAAAGTCCGGGAGGCATTTGCTGTGCTGGCACACTTTCTCCTTCCTAGACAGAGTGGAAAAGCTTTTCCCTGCCGTGTAGGCGACAGGAGACGCATTAGACGGGCATCCGGAGCTGTCCGAAGGTAAGCGCCTGTTGCCGGCCTCTTTCGGCACAAGCCCCCGCTCCGGAGCGCACCGCGGCCGGCAGGATGCTCTCTGCCGGCGAAGGTGCCGCTTCTCCGGCAAGGAAGCCTCTGCCGCTTTTCCAGCACACAGAGAGCGTGCTAGCTTCTGAAACGTGAAGAAAGAAGCTGCAGAAGACTGGCACTGAGCGTGCAGCTTTCCAGCGGAGAGAAAAAGCTACTTGAACACTCTGCAAGCCTTTCCACTCCCAAAAACATGCACATGGAAGGAGCTGCTGCAAAAGCGATGCTGTGCTCGCTGCTGCTCCTCCTGAAGCTCTGGCTGCTAAATCGGAGGCTTTCCTTCCAATTTCAAGCTGCAAAGCACTTGCTGAATTCCAGGGAAAGTCCGGGAGGCATTTGCTGTGCTGGCACACTTTCTCCTTCCTAGACAGAGTGGAAAAGCTTTTCCCTGCCGTGTAGGCGACAAGAGACGCATTAGACGGGCATCCGGAGCTGTCCGAAGGTAAGCGCCTGTTGCCGGCCTCTTTCGGCACAAGCCCCCGCTCTGGAGCGCACCGCGGCCGGCAGGATGCTCTCTGCCGGCGAAGGTGCCGCTTCTCCGGCAAGGAAGCCTCGCCCGCTTCTCCTGCACACGGAGAGCGTGCTAGCTGCTGAAACGTGAAGAAAGAAGCTGCAGAACACTGGCACTGAGCGTGCAGCTTTCCAGCGGAGAGAAAAAGCTACTTGAACACTCTGCAAGCCTTTCCACTCCCAAAAACATGCACATGGAAGGAGCTGCTGCAAAAGCGATGCTGTGCTCGCTGCTGCTCCTCCTGAAGCTCTGGCTGCTAAATCGGAGGCTTTCCTTCCAATTTCAAGCTGCAAAGCACTTGCTGAATTGCAGGGAAAGTCCGGGAGGCATTTGCTGTGCTGGCACACTTTCTCCTTCCTAGACAGAGTGGAAAAGCTTTTCCCTACCGTGTAGGCGACAAGAGACGCATTAGACGGGCATCCGGAGCTGTCCGAAGGTAAGCACCTGTTGCCGGCCTCTTTCGGCACAAGCCCTCGCTCCGGAGCGCACCGCGGCCGGCAGGATGCTCTCTGCCGGCGAAGGTGCCGCTTCTCCGGCAACGAAGCCTCTGCCGCTTCTCCTGCACACGGAGAGCGTGCTAGCTGCTGAAACGTGAAGAAAGAAGCTGCAGAACACTGGCACTGAGCGTGCAGCTTTCCAGCGGAGAGAAAAAGCTACTTGAACACTCTGCAAGCCTTTCCACTCCCAAAAACATGCACATGGAAGGAGCTGCTGCAAAAGCGATGCTGTGCTCGCTGCTGCTCCTCCTGAAGCTCTGGCTGCTAAATCCGAGGCTTTCCTTCCAATTTCAAGCTGCAAAGCACTTGCTGAATTGCAGGGAAAGTCCGGGAGGCATTTGCTGTGCTGGCACACTTTCTCCTTCCTAGACAGAGTGGAAAAGCTTTTCCCTGCCGTGTAGGCGACAGGAGACGCATTAGACGGGCATCCGGAGCTGTCCGAAGGTAAGCGCCTGTTGCCGGCCTCTTTCGGCACAAGCCCCCGCTCCGGAGCGCACCGCGGCCGGCAGGATGCTCTCTGCCGGCGAAGGTGCCGCTTCTCCGGCAAGGAAGCCTCTGCCGCTTTTCCAGCACACAGAGAGCGTGCTAGCTTCTGAAACGTGAAGAAAGAAGCTGCAGAACACTGGCACTGAGCGTGCAGCTTTCCAGCGGAGAGAAAAAGCTACTTGAACACTCTGCAAGCCTTTCCACTCCCAAAAACATGCACATGGAAGGAGCTGCTGCAAAAGCGATGCTGTGCTCGCTGCTGCTCCTCCTGAAGCTCTGGCTGCTAAATCGGAGGCTTTCCTTCCAATTTCAAGCTGCAAAGCACTTGCTGAATTCCAGGGAAAGTCCGGGAGGCATTTGCTGTGCTGGCACACTTTCTCCTTCCTAGACAGAGTGGAAAAGCTTTTCCCTGCCGTGTAGGCGACAAGAGACGCATTAGACGGGCATCCGGAGCTGTCCGAAGGTAAGCGCCTGTTGCCGGCCTCTTTCGGCACAAGCCCCCGCTCCGGAGCGCACCGCGGCCGGCAGGATGCTCTCTGCCGGCGAAGGTGCCGCTTCTCCGGCAAGGAAGCCTCGCCCGCTTCTCCTGCACACGGAGAGCGTGCTAGCTGCTGAAACGTGAAGAAAGAAGCTGCAGAACACTGGCACTGAGCGTGCAGCTTTCCAGCGGAGAGAAAAAGCTACTTGAACAATCTGCAAGCCTTTCCACTCCCAAAAACATGCACATGGAAGGAGCTGCTGCAAAAGCGATGCTGTGCTCGCTGCTGCTCCTCCTGAAGCTCTGGCTGCTAAATCGGAGGCTTTCCTTCCAATTTCAAGCTGCAAAGCACTTGCTGAATTGCAGGGAAAGTCCGGGAGGCATTTGCTGTGCTGGCACACTTTCTCCTTCCTAGACAGAGTGGAAAAGCTTTTCCCTACCGTGTAGGCGACAAGAGACGCATTAGACGGGCATCCGGAGCTGTCCGAAGGTAAGCACCTGTTGCCGGCCTCTTTCGGCACAAGCCCCCGCTCCGGAGCGCACCGCGGCCGGCAGGATGCTCTCTGCCGGCGAAGGTGCCGCTTCTCCGGCAAGGAAGCCTCTGCCGCTTCTCCTGCACACGGAGAGCGTGCTAGCTGCTGAAACGTGAAGAAAGAAGCTGCAGAAGACTGGCACTGAGCGTGCAGCTTTCCAGCGGAGAGAAAAAGCTACTTGAACACTCTGCAAGCCTTTCCACTCCCAAAAACATGCACATGGAAGGAGCTGCTGCAAAAGCGATGCTGTGCTCGCTGCTGCTCCTCCTGAAGCTCTGGCTGCTAAATCGGAGGCTTTCCTTCCAATTTCAAGCTGCAAAGCACTTGCTGAATTGCAGGGAAAGTCCGGGAGGCATTTGCTGTGCTGGCACACTTTCTCCTTCCTAGACAGAGTGGAAAAGCTTTTCCCTGCCGTGTAGGCGACAAGAGACGCATTAGACGGGCATCCGGAGCTGTCCGAAGGTAAGCGCCTGTTGCCGGCCTCTTTCGGCACAAGCCCCCGCTCCGGAGCGCACCGCGGCCGGCATGATGCTCTCTGCCGGCGAAGGTGCCGCTTCTCCGGCAAGGAAGCCTCTGCCGCTTCTCCAGCACACGGAGAGCGTGCTAGCTGCTGAAACGTGAAGAAAGAAGCTGCAGAAGACTGGCACTGAGCGTGCAGCTTTCCAGCGGAGAGAAAAGGCTACTTGAACACTCTGCAAGCCTTTCCACTCCCAAAAACATGCACATGGAAGGAGCTGCTGCAAAAGCGATGCTGTGCTCGCTGCTGCTCCTCCTGAAGCTCTGGCTGCTAAATCGGAGGCTTTCCTTCCAATTTCAAGCTGCAAAGCACTTGCTGAATTGCAGGGAAAGTCCGGGAGGCATTTGCTGTGCTGGCACACTTTCTCCTTCCTAGACAGAGTGGAAAAGCTTTTCCCTGCCGTGTAGGCGACAAGAGACGCATTAGACGGGCATCCGGAGCTGTCCGAAGGTAAGCGCCTGTTGCCGGCCTCTTTCGGCACAAGCCCCCGCTCCGGAGCGCACCGCGGCCGGCATGATGCTCTCTGCCGGCGAAGGTGCCGCTTCTCCGGCAAGGAAGCCTCTGCCGCTTCTCCAGCACACGGAGAGCGTGCTAGCTGCTGAAACGTGAAGAAAGAAGCTGCAGAAGACTGGCACTGAGCGTGCAGCTTTCCAGCGGAGAGAAAAGGCTACTTGAACACTCTGCAAGCCTTTCCACTCCCAAAAACATGCACATGGAAGGAGCTGCTGCAAAAGCGATGCTGTGCTCGCTGCTGCTCCTCCTGAAGCTCTGGCTGCTAAATCGGAGGCTTTCCTTCCAATTTCAAGCTGCAAAGCACTTGCTGAATTGCAGGGAAAGTCCGGGAGGCATTTGCTGTGCTGGCACACTTTCTCCTTCCTAGACAGAGTGGAAAAGCTTTTCCCTGCCGTGTAGGCGACAGGAGACGCATTAGACGGGCATCCGGAGCTGTCCGAAGGTAAGCGCCTGTTGCCGGCCTCTTTCGGCACAAGCCCCCGCTCCGGAGCGCACCGCGGCCGGCAGGATGCTCTCTGCCGGCGAAGGTGCCGCTTCTCCGGCAAGGAAGCCTCTGCCGCTTTTCCAGCACACAGAGAGCGTGCTAGCTTCTGAAACGTGAAGAAAGAAGCTGCAGAAGACTGGCACTGAGCGTGCAGCTTTCCAGCGGAGAGAAAAAGCTACTTGAACACTCTGCAAGCCTTTCCACTCCCAAAAACATGCACATGGAAGGAGCTGCTGCAAAAGCGATGCTGTGCTCGCTGCTGCTCCTCCTGAAGCTCTGGCTGCTAAATCGGAGGCTTTCCTTCCAATTTCAAGCTGCAAAGCACTTGCTGAATTCCAGGGAAAGTCCGGGAGGCATTTGCTGTGCTGGCACACTTTCTCCTTCCTAGACAGAGTGGAAAAGCTTTTCCCTGCCGTGTAGGCGACAGGAGACGCATTAGACGGGCATCCGGAGCTGTCCGAAGGTAAGCGCCTGTTGCCGGCCTCTTTCGGCACAAGCCCCCGCTCCGGAGCGCACCGCGGCCGGCAGGATGCTCTCTGCCGGCGAAGGTGCCGCTTCTCCGGCAAGGAAGCCTCTGCCGCTTTTCCAGCACACAGAGAGCGTGCTAGCTTCTGAAACGTGAAGAAAGAAGCTGCAGAAGACTGGCACTGAGCGTGCAGCTTTCCAGCGGAGAGAAAAAGCTACTTGAACACTCTGCAAGCCTTTCCACTCCCAAAAACATGCACATGGAAGGAGCTGCTGCAAAAGCGATGCTGTGCTCGCTGCTGCTCCTCCTGAAGCTCTGGCTGCTAAATCGGAGGCTTTCCTTCCAATTTCAAGCTGCAAAGCACTTGCTGAATTCCAGGGAAAGTCCGGGAGGCATTTGCTGTGCTGGCACACTTTCTCCTTCCTAGACAGAGTGGAAAAGCTTTTCCCTGCCGTGTAGGCGACAAGAGACGCATTAGACGGGCATCCGGAGCTGTCCGAAGGTAAGCGCCTGTTGCCGGCCTCTTTCGGCACAAGCCCCCGCTCTGGAGCGCACCGCGGCCGGCAGGATGCTCTCTGCCGGCGAAGGTGCCGCTTCTCCGGCAAGGAAGCCTCGCCCGCTTCTCCTGCACACGGAGAGCGTGCTAGCTGCTGAAACGTGAAGAAAGAAGCTGCAGAACACTGGCACTGAGCGTGCAGCTTTCCAGCGGAGAGAAAAAGCTACTTGAACACTCTGCAAGCCTTTCCACTCCCAAAAACATGCACATGGAAGGAGCTGCTGCAAAAGCGATGCTGTGCTCGCTGCTGCTCCTCCTGAAGCTCTGGCTGCTAAATCGGAGGCTTTCCTTCCAATTTCAAGCTGCAAAGCACTTGCTGAATTGCAGGGAAAGTCCGGGAGGCATTTGCTGTGCTGGCACACTTTCTCCTTCCTAGACAGAGTGGAAAAGCTTTTCCCTACCGTGTAGGCGACAAGAGACGCATTAGGCGGGCATCCGGAGCTGTCCGAAGGTAAGCACCTGTTGCCGGCCTCTTTCGGCACAAGCCCTCGCTCCGGAGCGCACCGCGGCCGGCAGGATGCTCTCTGCCGGCGAAGGTGCCGCTTCTCTGGCAAGGAAGCCTCTGCCGCTTCTCCTGCACACGGAGAGCGTGCTAGCTGCTGAAACGTGAAGAAAGAAGCTGCAGAACACTGGCACTGAGCGTGCAGCTTTCCAGCGGAGAGAAAAAGCTACTTGAACACTCTGCAAGCCTTTCCACTCCCAAAAACATGCACATGGAAGGAGCTGCTGCAAAAGCGATGCTGTGCTCGCTGCTGCTCCTCCTGAAGCTCTGGCTGCTAAATCCGAGGCTTTCCTTCCAATTTCAAGCTGCAAAGCACTTGCTGAATTGCAGGGAAAGTCCGGGAGGCATTTGCTGTGCTGGCACACTTTCTCCTTCCTAGACAGAGTGGAAAAGCTTTTCCCTGCCGTGTAGGCGACAAGAGACGCATTAGACGGGCATCCGGAGCTGTCCGAAGGTAAGCGCCTGTTGCCGGCCTCTTTCGGCACAAGCCCCCGCTCCGGAGCGCACCGCGGCCGGCAGGATGCTCTCTGCCGGCGAAGGTGCCGCTTCTCCGGCAAGGAAGCCTCTGCCGCTTCTCCAGCACACGGAGAGCGTGCTAGCTGCTGAAACGTGAAGAAAGAAGCTGCAGAACACTGGCACTGAGCGTGCAGCTTTCCAGCGGAGAGAAAAAGCTACTTGAACACTCTGCAAGCCTTTCCACTCCCAAAAACATGCACATGGAAGGAGCTGCTGCAAAAGCGATGCTGTGCTCGCTGCTGCTCCTCCTGAAGCTCTGGCTGCTAAATCGGAGGCTTTCCTTCCAATTTCAAGCTGCAAAGCACTTGCTGAATTGCAGGGAAAGTCCGGGAGGCATTTGCTGTGCTGGCACACTTTCTCCTTCCTAGACAGAGTGGAAAAGCTTTTCCCTGCCGTGTAGGCGACAAGAGACGCATTAGACGGGCATCCGGAGCTGTCCGAAGGTAAGCGTCTATTGCCGGCCTCTTTCGGCACAAGCCCCCGCTCCGGAGCGCACCGCGGCCGGCAGGATGCTCTCTGCCGGCGAAGGTGCCGCTTCTCCGGCAAGGAAGCCTCTGCCGCTTCTCCAGCACACGGAGAGCGTGCTAGCTGCTGAAACGTGAAGAAAGAAGCTGCAGAAGACTGGCACTGAGCGTGCAGCTTTCCAGCGGAGAGAAAAGGCTACTTGAACACTCTGCAAGCCTTTCCACTCCCAAAAACATGCACATGGAAGGAGCTGCTGCAAAAGCGATGCTGTGCTCGCTGCTGCTCCTCCTGAAGCTCTGGCTGCTAAATCGGAGGCTTTCCTTCCAATTTCAAGCTGCAAAGCACTTGCTGAATTCCAGGGAAAGTCCGGGAGGCATTTGCTGTGCTGGCACACTTTCTCCTTCCTAGACAGAGTGGAAAAGCTTTTCCCTGCCGTGTAGGCGACAAGAGACGCATTAGACGGGCATCCGGAGCTGTCCGAAGGTAAGCGCCTGTTGCCGGCCTCTTTCGGCACAAGCCCCCGCTCTGCAGCGCACCGCGGCCGGCAGGATGCTCTCTGCCGGCGAAGGTGCCGCTTCTCCGGCAAGGAAGCCTCGCCCGCTTCTCCTGCACACGGAGAGCGTGCTAGCTGCTGAAACGTGAAGAAAGAAGCTGCAGAACACTGGCACTGAGCGTGCAGCTTTCCAGCGGAGAGAAAAAGCTACTTGAACACTCTGCAAGCCTTTCCACTCCCAAAAACATGCACATGGAAGGAGCTGCTGCAAAAGCGATGCTGTGCTCGCTGCTGCTCCTCCTGAAGCTCTGGCTGCTAAATCGGAGGCTTTCCTTCCAATTTCAAGCTGCAAAGCACTTGCTGAATTGCAGGGAAAGTCCGGGAGGCATTTGCTGTGCTGGCACACTTTCTCCTTCCTAGACAGAGTGGAAAAGCTTTTCCCTGCCGTGTAGGCGACAGGAGACGCATTAGACGGGCATCCGGAGCTGTCCGAAGGTAAGCGCCTGTTGCCGGCCTCTTTCGGCACAAGCCCCCGCTCCGGAGCGCACCGCGGCCGGCAGGATGCTCTCTGCCGGCGAAGGTGCCGCTTCTCCGGCAAGGAAGCCTCTGCCGCTTTTCCAGCACACAGAGAGCGTGCTAGCTTCTGAAACGTGAAGAAAGAAGCTGCAGAACACTGGCACTGAGCGTGCAGCTTTCCAGCGGAGAGAAAAAGCTACTTGAACACTCTGCAAGCCTTTCCACTCCCAAAAACATGCACATGGAAGGAGCTGCTGCAAAAGCGATGCTGTGCTCGCTGCTGCTCCTCCTGAAGCTCTGGCTGCTAAATCGGAGGCTTTCCTTCCAATTTCAAGCTGCAAAGCACTTGCTGAATTGCAGGGAAAGTCCGGGAGGCATTTGCTGTGCTGGCACACTTTCTCCTTCCTAGACAGAGTGGAAAAGCTTTTCCCTGCCGTGTAGGCGACAAGAGACGCATTAGACGGGCATCCGGAGCTGTCCGAAGGTAAGCGCCTGTTGCCGGCTTCTTTCGGCACAAGCCCCCGCTCTGGAGCGCACCGCGGCCGGCAGGATGCTCTCTGCCGGCGAAGGTGCCGCTTCTCCGGCAAGTAAGCCTCGCCCGCTTCTCCTGCACACGGAGAGCGTGCTAGCTGCTGAAACGTGAAGAAAGAAGCTGCAGAAGACTGGCACTGAGCGTGCAGCTTTCCAGCGGAGAGAAAAAGCTACTTGAACACTCTGCAAGCCTTTCCACTCCCAAAAACATGCACATGGAAGGAGCTGCTGCAAAAGCGATGCTGTGCTCGCTGCTGCTCCTCCTGAAGCTCTGGCTGCTAAATCGGAGGCTTTCCTTCCAATTTCAAGCTGCAAAGCACTTGCTGAATTGCAGGGAAAGTCCGGGAGGCATTTGCTGTGCTGGCACACTTTCTCCTTCCTAGACAGAGTGGAAAAGCTTTTCCCTGCCGTGTAGGCGACAAGAGACGCATTAGACGGGCATCCGGAGCTGTCCGAAGGTAAGCGCCTGTTGCCGGCCTCTTTCGGCACAAGCCCCCGCTCCGGAGCGCACCGCGGCCGGCAGGATGCTCTCTGCCGGCGAAGGTGCCGCTTCTCCGGCAAGGAGCCTCAGCCGCTTCTCCTGCACACGGAGAGCGTGCTAGCTGCTGAAACGTGAAGAAAGAAGCTGCAGAAGACTGGCACTGAGCGTGCAGCTTTCCAGCGGAGAGAAAAAGCTACTTGAACACTCTGCAAGCCTTTCCACTCCCAAAAACATGCACATGGAAGGAGCTGCTGCAAAAGCGATGCTGTGCTCGCTGCTGCTCCTCCTGAAGCTCTGGCTGCTAAATCGGAGGCTTTCCTTCCAATTTCAAGCTGCAAAGCACTTGCTGAATTGCAGGGAAAGTCCGGGAGGCATTTGCTGTGCTGGCACACTTTCTCCTTCCTAGACAGAGTGGAAAAGCTTTTCCCTACCGTGTAGGCGACAAGAGACGCATTAGACGGGCATCCGGAGCTGTCCGAAGGTAAGCGCCTGTTGCCGGCCTCTTTCGGCACAAGCCCCCGCTCCGGAGCGCACCGCGGCCGGCAGGATGCTCTCTGCCGGCGAAGGTGCCGCTTCTCCGGCAAGGAAGCCTCAGCCGCTTCTCCTGCACACGGAGAGCGTGCTAGCTGCTGAAACGTGAAGAAAGAAGCTGCAGAACACTGGCACTGAGCGTGCAGCTTTCCAGCGGAGAGAAAAGGCTACTTGAACACTCTGCAAGCCTTTCCACTCCCAAAAACATGCACATGGAAGGAGCTGCTGCAAAAGCGATGCTGTGCTCGCTGCTGCTCCTCCTGAAGCTCTGGCTGCTAAATCGGAGGCTTTCCTTCCAATTTCAAGCTGCAAAGCACTTGCTGAATTGCAGGGAAAGTCCGGGAGGCATTTGCTGTGCTGGCACACTTTCTCCTTCCTAGACAGAGTGGAAAAGCTTTTCCCTGCCGTGTAGGCGACAAGAGACGCATTAGACGGGCATCCGGAGCTGTCCGAAGGTAAGCGCCTATTGCCGGCCTCTTTCGGCACAAGCCCCCGCTCCGGAGCGCACCGCGGCCGGCAGGATGCTCTCTGCCGGCGATGGTGCCGCTTCTCCGGCAAGGAAGCCTCAGCCGCTTCTCCTGCACACGGAGAGCGTGCTAGCTGCTGAAACGTGAAGAAAGAAG